>NC_056732.1:1495145354-1495415354 GCF_019279795.1 Protopterus annectens
AAGTCTAGCCATAACAATTTCCTGGCTATTTCTTCCCAGAATATTTACTTCCCTAGTCCCATGTCTAGCAGGGTGACTGATGTAATCCCCGGGGTGAATTTCCTATCTCCCATCCAATCGTCAAGGTTCCTTTTGAAGAGGGCCAAAGAGGCGCTCAGCTTGACATGTATGGGCAGTCTTTTCCAGAGTATGTGGAGTCTCTGGGTCAGGAACCTATCCCTCCAGCATGTTTTGTTCATTGTGATGACCAGGTTTAGTCCCCTGGAGTGTGTGGCTCTGAGGGATTGGCATTTCTTTTAAGTGTAGCATATCCAACAGCATTGGGTTTGACATGGCCTTGTATGTTTAGCAGGGATCGCCTCTGAGTAGGTGATATGCGACAGAGTATAGCTGGAGTTTTCTTAGACAGTCAGTATAGGGCATCTGGTTCAGGCCTGTGATTCTTTTAGTGGGGTATTTCTGTGGCCTTTCCAGTTGTTGCAGATGTCTTGTGAGGTACATACCAAACTGGGCGTTGTACTCTATAATGGGTCTAATGAGGGATGAGTACAGTGGGACAATGACCTCCTTTTTTTCTGGATGAAAAGCCCTTAGTGATGAGGTGTGCCACATAGATGGATTTCCTGACTGTTGTGGCTATGTGGTTATCAAAGGTAAGACCACTGTCCACCTGTGTCCCTAAGTCCCTTATCACACTTTTGGTGTTTAGTGTACTGCCACTTCTGTGGTAATTCATGGGTACATGTTTTTTCCCAAAGGGGATAACTAAACATTTCTTGGCATTGAGCTTGAGCCCATGGCTCTGGCACCAAGCATCTATTTCTGTAAGGCCCTTTTGTAGACTATCCACATCATTTCGGGATTCAATAATGGCTCCCAGTTTGCAGTCATCTGCGAACTTTGCTAGCCAAAGTCCGTTAGTGCTGGCCTGTACTTCAGAGAAGTAGATGCTAAACAAGAACGGTCCCAGGACTGAACCCTGAGGTACTCCACTTGTCACTTGTCTGGAGCTGGATTTTGAGTCGGCTACTTTTACAGTGTGGGTTCTGTCAGTAAGCCAGTTGGCAACCCATCAAGTGACGTAGGGATTAATGCCCAGCTTAGTAAGTTTATCTATGATTCCATAGTGGGGGATGGTGTCGAAGACCTTGGCAAGGTCCAGATAGCCTGTGTGGACCGCCTTACCTTCGTCCACAGCTCTGGAGACTGAGTCAAAGAAGTCAATCAGATTGAGAAGAGAAGATCGGCCCTTTACAAAACCAAACTGAGTGGGGTCCGGTGTTTGGAGGTTGCCAATGTCTTTGTTGTTCCATGATAATGCGTTCCATGGCTTTGCAGATCAGGCTCGTCAGACTGATGGGACAGTAGTTTCCAGGATCCAAGGTGGTTCCCCCCTTGTGGAGTGGGATAACTGTAGCTGTGCACCACTCACTGGGCATGAAGCCTGAGGTGAGGCTATGATTAAACATGACTCTTTGGTGAGGTGCCAGTTCATTTTGTAGTTCATGTAGTACACAGCCTGGGATTTCGTCTGGTCCCATGGATGCTGTATTCTTAGCTTTGGAGAGAGCATTTCTTTCCTGTGTGGCTGTGATTACTGGATTTTGGTATTGAGATGGGCCCTTTAGGGGGTGAAAGGGGGGGTGAAGTTGGCACTGAATGGATCTGCCAGGATATTGGCAATATCTTTGGGATCAGTATATTTAATGCCATTCTGTTGTAGCCCAGAGCAGATCTGAGCATTGCCATTTAGATTCTTGACATAACTATAGAATGCCTTGTGGTTGTCCTTGGAATCTTTGGCAATTTTATTTTCATAACTAGCTTTGGAGGACTTTATGTGGGATCTCAGCTTCTTATTGAGGCTGGTAAGGGAGTTTTTTTGCATCCTCGGATTTTCCTCTTTTCTGCAACAGTTTTTCCTTCTGTTGTATAGTTTGTTTATGGCAGAGGACCACCAGATTGGGTTCCTTTTTTGGAGGAGACCATCTTGGTGCTGTTTAGAATGGCATGATTCATGCACGAGTGGATGTGCTCGTATAGTGCCTTAGTGTAGGATTCAGCAGTTGAACTTTCAGTTCCCGTCTGCATGGGTGTCATGAAGTTTGTCACTTCTGACTTGAGTGGCATGAAGTTGGCTTTGGAGAAGTTTTTTATGGAGGTTTCCCTACTGGGGGGTGGGGTGGGATGTGGACGTCAAGGGTGATTAGTTTATGGTCAGACCTGTCCAATGAGGGGGTTGACCACTGGTGTGGAGCATCAATCTCCCATGTTGGTAATGACCAGGTCTAGGATATTTGAGCCCCTCGTGGGACTATGGATTAGTTGGTCCAGGGTGTTGAATTTATGAATTCCAAGAACCATTGGGCAAAGGTGTTGGTACCCGAGTAGTTTTACTAATTAATGGCAAGGTAGTTGTAATCACACAGTATTAGGGTGCTTGGTTGTGTCTTAATATTTTCTAGTATGTTTAGAAAGGTATAGGGAGACTCTTGGGGCATGGTGGGGGATTTGTAGCAAGCTACAGTTTTGAGTGCAGTCTTACCTAGTGTTAGTTGCACCTGTAGAATTTCAGATGAATTGTGTTGGGCAACTAGCCTGGAGGCGTGAATATCCTTGGTGAATATGGACACTCCTCCACCTTTAGTGCTTTTGTCTTGGTTTGGTGGCCGAAAAGTGTGGTAAGAGTTGTAGCCTGGTATTGCAGGGGTGCTGTCTGGAGCCTTGAACCAGGTCTCAGTTATTGCACAGATATTGATGTTCTCCATTTTTAGGAGTGCCTCGAGAGAGTGCATTTTGAGGTTTAGACTTCTAGCATTGAGTAGCATTACCTTCAGATTTTCCATGCTTATATCTGTTATGGTGGAGGTATTGTCCTTTGAGCCTTGCCTAAAAATGCACTATAGGGCTGGCAAGAGCCCTAGCCAGTAACCTGAATCTCAGGGGTGACAGGTGCAGACCATCTCTGGCAAAGCATCATGGTTTGTTGATCAAGTCATCCCAGGCAGACAGATACTAGATCCCCTTTGAATGACACCAGAATCTTAGCCAGTTGTTGAAGTCAATCATTTTGTCCTTGTACTGTGGTATCATTCTGGGCAAAGGAAGGATGCTGCTCAGGGCTAAGGTCATACCTGCCTGGGCCACATGACCTGAGAGTGCTTACATGTCTCTTTTCATGTAGTCCAGGGAGGTATGTCTCAGGTCATTCACTCCAACAGGGACAATGACAGAGTTGTATTTGTACTTGTTGTGGAGTGACTTGAGTGCATGTGTTATGTGGCAGATCCTGGCACCTGACAAGGGAAGCTTAATGAACTTGAGACTGTATTAATGAAAGTTTGTAACTTGCAATGTGATAATGCTTTTTTAACTGAATATGTAAAAAGGAAACGAGTCCCTAAGAGACTTCAGATGTACAAGTTTCCTAATGGCCTATCATTGAATCAGTCAGATTTGGAAGAGTTTTTGGTCATGTTTGATCGACATGGTATTGAACTTATGTAGTTTATAATTAGGCTTAATGATAAGCATACTAATGAACTTTTAGACAACGCTAATGAGCTTAACAATGTTATTTTGGATGATGGTTTGTGAAGAGATATGAAACCATGTTTGATATGGTTGAAAATCAAATAAAAATTAACATGAAAAAGAAAAATAAGAAATTGGAGAGGGATGATGAGGAATATAATAATAACTTAGCATACTCTCTACCAAAAGCATATTTTTCATCTTCTGAACAGCACATTGTTTATGAAGAAAGGCAGAGTGTTGCGGGAGCAACAAGTGGTTTTAACCAATAGACCCAGGGTGGAAATAGGAAGAAATTTAGTCAGAATAATCAAGTAGATGACAAAGTATTCGAAGAACATGTGGAAGTTAGGAGATCAGAAATGATTTTTAATAGAAATAAAAATAAGCAAAATACTTTTTTATTTCAGCCTTACCCAACAGTCATTGTGAAAATAAAAGGGAGACAGAGTTTTTTGGAAAAATAACAAGGGCAATCAAGTAAGACTCACAGCAAGAGGGTCAAATAATTTGGTCTTTTGGGGGAAAAATGATGAGTTTTGAAAGCCTTAATAGATTTAACTACATGGAGAGGGTGGCTTAATGGCTAAGGTGTTTGCCTTACAAACACAAGGTGCAGGGTTTGAGTCTCACAAGGGATAACTGGCTATGCTTAAAATGGCTTACAAGAGCAGTTAGCTTAGTACTCAACTATGGACTATGGACTATGGAGATCCCCCTGACGAGAACGTATTGCTCATTATTTAAAATGGGATTAAAATTTGTCCCATCTAAAAAGACTGATTTGGCAGATATTTCAATAGAACTAAACTATTTATAAGGAAACTGAATCACCAGTTATTTTTTAAAGATAGTTGTAATGTTCAAAATTTGAAACAAGACATTAAAACCAGGAAAAGAGCTTGTTCAATCCACCTATGCACCCAACAATAGCAAACTATGAGAGGCTTTGTATTCAAGATATTCACCAGCATCTCCAAACTTCAAATGAAAAATGTTATAACCTTAGCAAAGAAGAGATGGTTTTGTTAAATGAGTTGTGACACAATGACTCTTTACGTGCAATGAACCCAGATAAAGGGGGAGGTATGGTGATGGTAAATAAGGAGGATTATGATTGTGAAATGTTGACAATTTTATATGTTGTAGAAAAATATGAAATAGTGTCCATTGATTAAATTAATATTGTGCAAAAGAAGGTGCAGTTATTTTTGGAAGATTCCCTTCACCAAGGGGTCATCAATGAAGAAGTTTATGATTTTTTTAGTTAATGAACATCCAACTACACCTTCAGTATTTGGAATACCTAAAGTATACAAAAGTGTTAAAAAAACACCTTATAGGTTAATTGTAGCAGTTAAATACAGTATGACATATTCTCTTGCTGTATTTGTTGATAGGTTGATTCAAAAGGCATAAAATGTACTGAATACATATTGAAAGATTCTTGGGATTTTTTGAGAAAAATCAGCAAGATTTTTACACTGATGAAGTGGGATTTTTGACTATAGATGTAGTAGATCTTTTTTCATCTATCCCACATAATGAAGGCCTAGAATTCTTTCAAGATGCATTTTTAGAAATAACAAATTTGAATGGTACATTAACATTTTTTGTGGTAGAAGTTATGGAAATTATTTTAAAAAATAACTATATAGTGTTTGATAATTTATTTTGAAAAAGTTAAGGGTGTGGCCACGGGGCCAGTTGTGCCGCTACCCATGCTGATTTAGTCATGTACACGTGGGAGAAAAAATACATTTTACTTTAGGTTTTAGCCAGTATTGCCATATTTATTTAAGGTGTTTGGGCAACATCTTTATTCTATGGAAAAGAAGTGATGAAAAAAGGGATGAATTTGCTCAATTTATTAACAATAATTATTTTTTTTTTAAGATTTACTTATAATCATTTTGATGATTCTGCTGATTATTTGGATGTCGAAGTCTTCAAAAAATAGGATTGGTACCAAATTATATTGAAAACTGACTTTTTCCAATAGTTATTTGGATTTTAGAAGTCAACACCTCTTTTATATTAAAAAGAACATAGTGAAGGGTCAAATGTTTAGAGCAGCAATAATGTGTTCTGACATCTTCCTGTTTGAGTGTGAGTTGGGAAATCTAATTACTATGTTTTTTTAGAAAGGGGATAGCCAGAATGGTTACTGTTTGAAATTGGGGAGAAAACCATGTGTGAATAGGGCACAAGATGCACTCCCCTATTAGGTGTAGAAGATGATATGGTTGGTAATGATAGTTCATAGGTAGGTAGTGGCTATCGGCCCTAGGGCCCATACAAGCCTAGCCAAAAAATGTACCCTGGCTTTCGCCACCCAAGAAAATTATTTTCCTGTGCCCCTGTCGAGCAGAGCCACAGAAGTGATCCCCGGAGTAAATTTCTCATCCAATCATGGTTATTTGAATGTCTTTTATAAACTCTATGGTTATCCAGTTTGGAGGAGATAGTGTAGCTCTAAAAGAAACCATGATCAAAAACTGGGTAATGTTGAAATTTTGGACACCCTGGATCAAAAACCAAATTTCATTTTTAAAACAGGTCTGAATTTAAAACATTATTTAGAGTACCATATAACATCAAACGGTAGTAATAGGGAAGGTACCAAAAATGTGGTATGTGTAAATATTGCAGCTACATTTTAAAAAGAAAAGGCATGTTTGTTGGTGAACCTCCACAATGTGTCTGGTTGGATGCAGGCAATTGTGGTACCTTGAGATTAGTTTATATTGCAATCTGTATGAACTTTAATTATTTTTATATTGGAAAAATCATCAGAAGTCTTTGTAAATGAGTTTACGAACATTTGTACACTATTAAGAATGGTGATGAGAACAATGCCCTGTTTAAGCATATGAAACATTGTTGTTACAGTAATAAATTTCTTTTTGGTATATTGGAAAAAGTTAAAAAAGATGAGAAGGATGGGTATTGGGAAAATAAAATGGATGAGTGTGAATTAAAATGGCAATTAAGTTTAAATGCTATAGTGGCACCAGGTATTAATGAACACACATCCATAGTACCAATAGTTAAGAAGAAATAAATGATTTTATAAGAATTTAACTGTTTTCTTTTCCTTTAAGAACATAATGAGTAAGTGTGTCATGTGATATTTTTATTGTTATTTAAGATGATATTTTGTTAATGGCAAATGGTTCTGAAGAAGGCCTATGTGTATGGATGAAAGCGCTTCACCATTTTTCTACAATTGTTATTTTTTTATTTTATTTTTTATTTTTACTTTAATAAGTAGTTCTGGCTTGGGCTTTTCATTGGACCTTATTGGGAAGTCTCCACCTCGTTGGCCTTTTGTGTTTGATTGTGGTTGTTGCAGTCGATCATACATGCTGGTGTTATTTGTTGAACATTCTGTTGTTCTCAACCTTTCTCTAAGAGTTACTTTCTTCATAAATGACCTGTAAAATGAATGTGTTACACAGGAACAAAGAAAAAAAATCGCCAGCACTTTAATACTTCTAATTAGCATATTATTTGGATCTGGCATTCAGTTAACCCAGCAATGCACATACTAAGCAAAGATGAACAAATAAAATAATATTCTTAACTTATATAGTCTTAAAGTTACCATTTCTGTTGCTTATAATTTAATGACATTTTCTTACAGGAAGTATTTGTTTAACATTTAGAAGTAAACGTATACATTTAGTTAAATGAAATGTATTATCTTTTACTATAAATATAGTCAAACAGTAAAACTAACCATGTATATTCCTCATCATGGGAAATTTTTCAGCTTAAATATAAATACATTCTTCATATGTTTTGAAGCTTAAAATCCAGTACAAACCTTTTACTTAAAATGCAAATCTGTTGTTTCAGAAAATAAAACTACTGCAATTGGAGAATAAAAGTAACTTGTTTTAAACTTTTTAATTTTAGAAAAAGTTTTCCAGGAATTCAGCTAAGTCTGTCTTTTGAGGGATATGCTGTTCCACTCCATTTCTTCAGTATTATTATGAATTTTATTGTTGTTAGCAAAAGTGGATACCTCTTCCACTGTGTTGATTATTTTGGTTTCTTCAGAAAGAAATAATTTGATCTTTGCAGGAAATACCAACGTGGATTTAATATTATTATTTTTAAGTTCCTTGATCAGTGGTAAGCAGGATTTATTTTACTCATTACTTTACTGGAATAATCATTGTCGAATCTGACTGCATGCTCATCTATTTTAATAAATGGGCTGGACCATGCTGTTTTTTTAATATTTGATTTTTCTAAGCTAGACATGAAAAAACTCCTTTGTTATTCTGTAATGTGAAGTATTTTGAGTTTGACTTTGACAGTAAAGTTCAATCTTGCCTACCTATTTCTCACAGAGTCAGAAAACAGTGTTTTAGCCATTGTTTTGTTGCATAGCTAAATAGCAGCAATAAATGACTGAAAAAAAGGAAACTGCTTTCATTTTCTGTCTATTTTAGAATAACACCCTTCATATAGTGCTATGGCACAACAGGGTGTCTTAGCATCCAGGTTGTGAAACACTACTCTTGGGTGCCTTATTGTAATTAAACAGAGAACATTTAATGCTTTCCATGTTTTTTGACATACTTAAGCTATGGCAATTTTGTGGAACACACTGCAGCTATATGACATACTTTAACCATTTAGGTTACAGGATTTAATAACCCAGTTTTCTAACTGAATTTTGTAATCCACTACTTGTAATGCTGGGTAGTAATGCCAAGGATTAACCTCCTGCTAGATGTACTGCCTTAAATGTTTGGGTTTCTCTGGCACATTATCTTTGTCATAACTGAAGTTTGTAATTGTTCCATTAATGTATTTCACAGATACAAAAGAATGACTTAACTCAGTGTACAGTGACTGTCTCACCTTCCTGTGGGACCTTGAGGCCAAATGAGGAATTGGAGCTATATGTGGAATTCACAGCCTTTGTTGTGGTAAGATAAAAATGCATCTTAATAGTTGTGTTATAGCATCAGTCCATGTGATACTGCTAGACTATGTTATTTATTTGTTAGCAAAGTCAGTTAAGTGTTATTCGAGGACCCCTTAAATACTTGACCATTTTATGTATTCTTTAAAATGTTTAAATTTTAACAAGTTCTTGTTATTGATAGTATCCATGATGCTTCCACTAAGAGGGGATGAAAGCAAATGTAGCAAAGATTGGAATGCCTGAACTACATTTGCCAAAAAAAAAAAAAAAAATGGATAAAATACTTTTTAAGTGCTTTTTGCAGGTGGGCAAGCTCCACACGCCTTCCAAACTTATATAAACCAACTGTATGTTCACACCAACTCAAAGAAGGAGGAAATTCCTGTGAAAAGGGTATCACTGCTAGCAGAACTCACCAACAGTGATTTCATATGGAAGAACTGTGCTCTTCGGCAGGTTGAACCTTGAGAGCTCAGTCTTCTTCCACCAGTGCGGAAACCATCCATGGTGATTTGAGAGGTGGACCTTGGATAATTTATTGGAAGTTTGTGAAGTACACTGACAGATTAAATTAAATGCCAGCATGGCACCTGAGCTGAATGATTTTATTAATATTAAAAGTGTGCTCAAATCAAAGTTTGTTAGATAAAGGTATATAATATGTATTTTTACAAATAACGTTATGGATTTAAAAAAATAACATTCTGAGTTTATCAGCATGTGATTAGGTATTGTGACTGTAATGTGCAGATGTGTTTTCTTACAATTACTTTTCAGTTCTGTTTAAGTCTATGTTCATATGTTCATTCATTCATTCATAGGCGGTTAATAGGCTAATGGCCCTAGGGCCTTTACAAGCCTAGCTGTGTAAAAAAAAAAATGGTGTCCTATTTTACCATAGTTAGATGGTCATTGTTAGCAGAGTGAGTCTGTGATCAGCATCCACTATCCCTGTCTATGAGGGACATAGGTGGAACCCCCAGGGTGAATTCATGGTCACCCATCCAATTGTCAAGGTTGTGCTTAAATGGGGTCATTAAGGAACTCTGCTTCACGTGAAATGGGAGCCTCTCTTCAACATGTTTTGTTAATGTCACAGCCTAGATTGAGATCCCTGGAGCGAATGACTCTTGTCCCATTAGATTTGCAGATGCGCAGCATTTCCATTAGGGCAGCATCAGAAACTGCTCTGTAGGCCAGGCACAGGTTGCCTCTCAGCAACCTATATGATACAGAGTACAGTCAGTGATGAGGTGTTGAAAGACAAAAGCACTTAAATGAAGTATTAAACTTGTCTATCCTTTAATAATTTGCTGTGATCCTAAATTAATATGTTTAGTTAAAGAATGTATTATTTATTCATTTGTTAGCATAGTAAATTAATAATTATTTGGGGACTCTTAATAGCCATGACCTGAGCAAAGAAGGCAATACAGCCATATAGACAATAATATTTATGCTAGATAAAATAGGCTTACAACATTACATGAGATAGCATCTGAACAAACAGTTTACATCTAGTTAAAACTGTCTTTCAGCTTCTCTATTTAGGGGTCACCACAGCAGTTTACCGGTCCGCAGATTGATTGGGAGTAGAGATTTTACAGTTTTGAGTTGCCAGCCCAGTGCCCAACCTTCACAGAAGGCAAACATGCACTCACCTACTGCATGCCTTTAAAGCTCATTCAACCATGGGAGGACATGCAGATTCCACACAGAAGGAGCTTCAGCCAAGAATTGAACTGAAGAACCTCTTGCTGTGAAGCAACTATACAACTGCAGCACCACTGCGGCTGACTCAGACAATTTACATCTAGTTACCTTTTTATAAATATGTAAGTCTTACTGTACAGAAGGACTACAGTTAGGCAGACCTCCAGAGTGAAATGACTAAATATAATAATAATCGTCATCATCATCAATCCCCTTTTCCATTTTTACATGGGGGAATGGGATGCTGCATCAACAGTCATCACCACATTTGATTCATAGGGTACTGTCTTATCTTTTCCAACAGTCATGCCTGAAGGGCGTCTCTCATACACTCCATCCATTGCGTGGCTCAGCATCCTCCTCTCCTCTTGTCTTTTGCCTCTTTCTCTCAAATCTTTACTAACACATCATTTTCTTTCCTGCACATGTTACTGAATCAACATAACCTGTTATCTGTTTTTATTTCATGTTTATTGTTTGTGTGTGTGTGTGTGTGTGTGTGTGTGTGTGTGTGTGTGTGTGTGTGTGTGTGTGTGTGTGTGTGTGTGTGTATTTATATATAGGTATATCTGTATATATAAATATATATATGTATTTTTATATATATATATATATATATATATATATATATATATATGTATATATATATATATATATATATATATATATATATTTATATACATACATACACACACACAAACACACACACACACACACGCACACACACACGTACGCACACACACACACACACACACACACACACTCACACACACACACACACACACACACACACACACACACACACACACTCACACACACACACACACACACACACACACACACACACACACACACACACACACACACATATGCATATTGTTTTACCACCATCAGCTGGCCCATTTTCATTTATATCCTTAGGTATAGTCTGTCTTATCTTTTATGTTGAACACAGCCCAAAACTGGTATTTATATTTGACAATTTAAGTTAACTTAATGAAGTATATTTCTTCTACATGCAGGTCTCATGTATGGAGCACCATAACTCATCAGCAGTTGGCTGCTTCATTTCCTGTCCACCCCTCCCACCTTGGTTTCCCTTTGGCTTTGCCTTCTCCTTCCATATGCTCTGATTAATACTCCCTTTCCTCATTTTATTCATTTTCTGCCATTTTTCTCCCTATGTCCAGGATTCTCTTGTGTAATTCTTACTCCCATACTGTTTTTGTCACCTTCCATTTTGAATGATGATGGTTTAAACTTCATTACTTAGCAATCTGATAATTTTCATTTCTCTTTTTCACCAAATGTTTTCCTCTTTTTTTATGTCCCATATACAGAATGCTGAACTACGCTCTGCTGTCTTTTGAAATATGTTTCGTAAATCATCTCTGTCTGCTTTCAGAGTTCTTGATGCGAGTCACAGAATATGTGCATTATTCCTGCTCTTTTTCCGACACTTATAGCATCTACTATCCTCCTTTCTGCCTTCCTTTATCAATCCCATGAGGATTAGGTACCATCTGTGCAGCATTCTCTGTGATTCCCTTTTCAAACAAAGTGTACATTTGTTCCTCCTTATTTGCAGCTTTAAACGCAGTCATCTGTTTCTCTTTTTATGGCAGCTCACATATCTTTTATTCTGGGTTGCTTTTTATCCCTGGAAACATTTTTATCCAAGTGTCTACAGACTGTGTTCAGAACTTTGGGCTTAAGCAACTATATTGGCTGGGATTTTTAGATCCTTCCCATAGCTTGATCTGCTTGACATTCTATGCAGCTGAGGCTACTTTACCTTCTATTCTGATGTCCTCATTTCTTCAGTTTAAAGAAGGGTAGATGTGTTGTTGTTCTGTCTCAACTTCATTCTTACTAAAGTTGGATCTGACTCGGCCTTATATACAAGCTCGAGGTTAAACCCTATCCCATCATGCACTAGGAGAGCTCCCCAGATCTCATTTACCGCTAAACAAGATCAGGTGCTCTTCTTACTGGCTATGGCTAAGTAGACTTTTCTTCTTTATATTTGAAAAAAAATTGTTTGTTTCTTATTGGGATTTTTCTGCCTAATAGCTTCTTAAGTAAATTGTTTCTGTTTCCGCTATTTCTGTGGTTAAACTGTTGTTGGCAGTCATTTTCTCCATTAGGCCTTTTCTCCCTATCATAGCTTTGAATCTAAATAGCCATGTTTAGTTAGAGAGCTTTCTTTACCATTTTATTGGCTTTTTCAGGTTAGTTCATTTACGTTAGAGAACTGCCTTAGCCTTTTTAAGTTAGAGGGCTTTCCCCCTTCCTTTTTCTCACTCCTCCGGGCAAAGCCCATTTAAGTTAGATGGCTGTGCCATTTCCTATTAGACTTTTTTTAGGTTAGCAATTGTTGCTGTTATTGTTGTTAAAAAAAAAAAATATATATATATATATATATATATATATATATATATATATATATATAGTTCCACTTCAGAAGATCTAATGGATGGAAGTCGAAATTCATAATCCCGAGACCAGAATCTCGAACTTCCATTCACTTGAAATTGTGAATGGGAGCCTTAGGTTTAAAAAAATAAAAAGTTAACTTACCTTATTGCAGGAAGCTAGGTTCCACTGTACCCTAGCAGTTTAAATGTGAATGTTCCATGACTGCACTATAGTGGAGGAATGGAAAAATCTTCCATTTTGCGCTTACGCGTATAGTGCAGAATGGGAGATTTCCCTTTCCTTCACTATAGTGCGATCTTGGAGTAGGTATATTTAAGTAGGGGGGGGTATGGGGGCCACAGCCCCCCACATGGGGTGTGCAGGGGGGCAAAGCCCCCCTGCAAAAACATTTGAAAGGTGTTATTTTTTTTGTCCCTTTCATATGTTCGAGTTTCTCTAAATTCGAGATTCTGGTTTCAAGTTTATGACTTTCGAGTGTAGAGAAATTCGATCATATGAAGGGGAACCATATATATATATATATATATATATATATATATATATATATATATATATAGTTTACTATCATTTTGTTGGACAAAAAATATTGAATCTAGCTGTCACTGACTCAGTAACTCAAAAAAGAAAATGTCGGAACTGACAACAGCGAATGCAGTATAGCATTCGCTGTTGCCAGTTCCGACATTTCAATGCAGCTCGCACTATAGTGGGGATTGGGAAATGTACCCTTTCCCTCACTATAGTGCGAATCCGGAGTTAGTATATTTAAGTAGCAGGGGGTGTGGGGGGGCTTATCCCCTTGCAAACATGTTATTTACTGTGCAACGAACAGTAATGGTGTCCCGGGAAGTGTGGTGACTGTTCGAAAATGTCAAAGTCGACATTTACAGTCACCACACTTCGAGTGCATTGTTGTTCATTGTTTTTAGTTTTGAGGTTTTGCCTTGACATAACTGCGATTCGCTGTTGTGCAATCCGGTTAAATTATATATATATATATATATATATATATATATATAGAGATATATATAGATATATATATATATATATATATATATATATATATATATATATATATTCTGATTGTTAGCTGTGTTTTTCTTTTTGTTGATGGGTGGTTACAATGTCTTGCAAGGATTCCAAACCCTCTGGGTTTAAAAATTGTGAGGAATGTGGACAAAAAATGTTCTGTACTGATAGGCATACCATTTGTGTGTACTGTTTAGGAGCCGTCCATCTCCAAGAGTCCTGTTCAGTTTGTCATTCTTTTATAAAACACAAATCCAAAAGCAGCTGGGGATTAAGCTCTCCCAAAAAAAGCAAAATGCAGTAACAAAAGTCCAAACTGGGAGTAAACAAACACGGCTCTCTTGATATTAAATAAAGGAGAAAACTTTTATTCAGGTACAAATTAGTGAGCGCTTTTGTGCCTCCTGGCACTTCTTCAGACAATACAAACACTGCAAAAATTTCGATAAAAGGGGTTGCCTCACCCACATTATTTCACAGCAACAAACCATATATCTTCAGTAATTAAAATTCACCTGCTGGCAATAATCAACAAATGTAATGTGAAGTCAAAGACTTCACATATCAACTAGCTTAGGAAATCCTTACATACAAAACAGAAAGTCTGAAATTACACATAAAAAATAAAATAAAATAAAAACATTAATTCTCACTTTCACTGCTATCAACAACTATATAACCATACAGAGAAGTGACGGCAGCAAACACCAGTCATAAAATTTTTACTTTCTCACATATAAAACTACTGACATCAACCCTCTCACAGTTGTAATATTATAGTATACCAAAAGATGGCAGTCATATACTCCATACAGAAATGTATTCCAAAATTCCTAAGGCAAACACCTAACACTTGCATATCAGGCTCAAATTCAAAAAACAGCAAGCATTAAATGTCCTGTCCTTTAAAACAACTAGGGGTACATCTATCAGTAAATAATATTGTCAGTACATCACAAAAAAGCTAAAATACTATAAGAGAAATAGTTGGATATACCCTAGTAATAGCATTCTTAATGTTTCAATGGCTTTTGAGCTAAGTAAGGTTTCAGGGACACTAATTCATTTAGGCCATTTCCTCTATCTGCCTGCAATCTAATTATCCATCTGACCTCACATTTATCCGTGTAGTTCTTATCATTTCCTAATCTAGCCTCTCTAGTGGTCATTTCAATGGCTATAAACCTAAACGTATGTCTGGTGCCATATTCAAGTGTATGCCTAGCTAGGGCATTCCCCTCGTCTTCTTTACTGATCGCCTAAATATGCTCTCTAACCCTTTCTCTGAGTGTCCTATTGGTTTTGCCAATATAAAAACATGGGCACTCTATACATCTGGCTAAGTAGACTAGGTCCCTAGATCTACAATCTGCATAGTGATTAAACACAAACACCCTCCCCCTAGTTGGATGTATAAACTTATTGTCATTCAACATATATGAATAGAAATTACAGCTTCTACATCCAAAAGTACCCTTCCTTACTGATTCTATTCCTTTCTTCTTGTTATTCTCATAGCAGAGTAATCTCTTAAGAGATTTGTTATTTTTATAAGAATAACTCGGTTTAGTACCCACTATCTTCTTAATCTTCTCATCAACTAATAGAATCTCTCAGTTCATTTTAATAATCTCACCAACTGCTCTTTTTTCTGTGGAATAGGGTATAACAACTCTACAGGTATTATCTGCCCTTTTAGAAATATGATAATTTTCCTTTCTTATTTCATTATAGGGTCTAATTTTCTGTTTCCTCTCTATAAACGTAACATCATTAAATTTTCCATATTCACTCCTCTTATAACCCCTTTGACATAAATCTCCTTTTAGAGTGCTAAGTGCTTTCTCACAATTAGTGTCCATACTAGTTAATCTACATACTCGCAACCCCTGTCCTCGTATAATGTTATATATATGAATGTAGCCTATTACCTACCTTAAACACTGTTACATCAAGGAAATCAATCTTATCTGTACTCCATTTGCCCACAAACTTAAGAAAGTCAGTGGAATGGTTGGCATACTCTATAAATTCGATCAAACTCTGATAAGTTCCTGTCCATACAAAAAATACATCATCTACAAATCTTTTATAAAAGGGAATGGATCGCCTCCTATTTTCTATGTCCAAGACGTAAGTCTTTTCCCACTGTGCCATCATGATGTTAGCGTAAGAGTTGGTGCAGGGTGTACCCATTGCCACTCCCTTTTTTTGTAGGTAATATCTTTGTTCAAAAAGAAAAACATTATTGTTCAGGACTAACTGTAATAAAAGGCATATCCTCAAAGCCCTTCCACTCTCTATTTCTGCTACATTAAGAAATGACCTCATATATTCAACTCCTTTTCGATTGGGTATAGACTTGAATAGTGAAGCCACATCTAGTGTGACCAAAAAATGTTCCTGATCATTATCACTTGATGCAGTAAATTCAGCTAATGTCACTAAAAACTCTTTGGTATCTTTTACTACAGTTGATGTAACATCCAAGGTCTCAAGGCTTTTTCCAAAAAAATGGATATAGCCTCAGTAATACACCCCCCTCCCTGAAACTATCGGTCTTAGGGGTGGCCTGACAGGATCCTTGTGAATTTTTGTCAGCCCCCTAAAAGAGAAGATGACCGGCATCTCAATGAGAAAATAATTATATAAATATTGAGTGATCACCCTACTCATTAGAAAATAATAAAGATCTATCTGTAGCTTCTTAATTAATTTATCAAGCTGTTCAGCTGTGATATACTGATATGTATCACATTCGCTAAGTAAATAATTTATTCCCATTCTATATTGCTCACTGTCCATGATCACAGTTGCACCCCCCCCCCTTGTCGGCTGGGTGTATCACTATTGCTTTATTATCCTGCAATCTCCTCAGGGCCTCACGTTCAACTTTTTTAATATTATAATGACTATGACCTCTATTAGCATCATTCGTCAGTTTTAACAAATCACTTTCACATGCCCTCTCAAACGCTATTAATAACGGAGGTATCGAAGGAATAAACGTGGCTGGCTTTTTAAACACATTTACATCATTACATTCATTGTTCACAAACACCAGTTTAGGCATGACATTTCTACTGAACATTTTTATATCAGTGACAAAATCAGTACTATCAGTATGCAATAATGGCACAAAGGACAAACCCTTTTGTAAAAAGGTCCTTTCAGATGATGATAGCACATACTCGGATATATTATAGCAATAACCCACGCCTGGGTGTGGGTAATGCTAAATTTACCCACGGTTGGCGTGGTTTGGTCCCGAGGGCGAAGCCCGAGGGACCAAACAAAGCCAACCGTAAATTTAGCATTACCCACACCCAGAAGTGGGTTATTGCTATTATACCATGGTGTTAGTTTGCTTTGTATTATATTTGTATTGTTGTTATTTGTGTTTTTGTTAGCTTTTTTTTGTATTCTTCCACTTTTTGTGAGATAAAATAGTCCACACTTTCAGTTTGCTTTTATTGTTTATTTCTGTTTTAATTTAAATAAATGTTATTTTTTAATTTTTCAGGAAATGTTAGGAAATAATTATATTAGTAGATATAGTTGTAAAGCTTTTGGTATGTCTTTATAGTTTTAAAGCTTTTGGTATGTCTTCTTGTTGTAGTTTCTTTTATATTTGTGTATTGGTTCTGTCTTGATGGTTGTCTATGTTCATATGCTGGCTTGAGTTCTTCTTAGTGTAGTATCTGTAATGAGAAATTGTGTTTATAGTTAATTTTATGTTTATATATTGCATTGTATGTATCTATCTATCTATATATATATATATATATATATATATATATATATATATATATATATATGGTTTTAGTATAAATTTAGAGTTTACTTACTTATTTTGTTGGGTTTCTATATTGTAGATGTTTATTGTTCCATAGTTTATAATGTGTTGTTTGTCTTGTGGTTTTTCTGGTTCATTTTTCAGGTATGGACGTTCTGTGTTATGGACTTTCATTTTTTTTTTCTTGGTCCGTTGTCTGTTGTGTTATTGATATTCTCTTCATGTATTGGATCTTTTGGTGTTTCTTGTGTTCCAGATATTATTTTTCCCCATGTTTTAAATTCATCTACTGAAGGTTGATAATACGATCTTAGTGATGCTTCACTTTTATGTCCTGTGACAGTCATTATTTGTCTTGCTTCCATCCCTGATTGTGAGAGTAATGTTACTGCTGTTGCTCTTAAGGAGTGGTTTGTGTATCTCTTTGATAGGTTTGCTTCTTTGCAGATTTGTGGTAACATGTTTGCAAGATAGTTTTTCCCATTGGTTGTGTTGTGTACCATGTATCCATTTTGTCAAGTACATGTTGTGGATATTTTTTGGGTGGAGGAACAGTTGTTTTGTATTAGGTGGCCTTTTTGTAAGTATTTTTGAAACTTTTACAGGACATGAAGGGTCTGTGCGGTTTTGAACATGAATCCTCTTAGCAAATGTTTTGTAACATCATAATGTTTTTGTGGTTTTTGTATGTTCGTTGAAATTTTTGTTACATATTCTGTGCCATCTGTATATTTGTTTATTGTAAAACTGTCTTCTGTGAGGTATCGTACTCCTTCATTCCCACGTCTTGCAAAGTGTAGCTGTATATCAAACCATACTTTTCTTACTAGTCCGTCTGCTGTGTTTGGGGAAAGTACTTGGCTGTTTCTTAGTTGTGTTATTTCTTGCATTGTGAGTGGCTGGTGGTGTTCTGCTGTATCTTTTCCTTGTCTTCTGTAATTTTAATTACTGACTTAAATACGTTATTTGCATTTGTTAGAGCTGTATCTGTTATGATGTTAATCTTTCTATTGAATGGTGGGTTGTTTATATATCTGTTTAGTCCTGCACGTAAGGATACAAATGCACTTATTACGTATTCTTGTCCTTTGTGTTTCGTACTGTAGCATAGAATTCTCTAAGTATTTTGTTTAATTTTTCTGGTGTAATAGTGTGGAAGTCTATGTTGTAGTGTTTTTTTTTTCCAGTTTTGAAATATGTTTATAGCCCACTGTGTTTGTTTTCTTGTACTTAATTCTTCTTTTTCTAATTCTAGTGTTTCTATTTCTTTAACAGTTTTTTTCTGCATGTCTTTTATGTTTATGAGTGGAATAGGCTTTTAATGTTTTTTTACCTTTCTGAAGAGTATGGCTTGTCACACTGTTGTCTTCTATAAGGGCCTTGTTATGCTGCAGTAATTCCTGTTCTTGTGGTTGGAGAATTTTCTTGCTTGTTGATGGTTTCATTGAGGTTTGTGGTATGTTCTTAAATATTTCTTCTATTTCACTGTCACTTATTATTTCAAAGTTTAGTTCCATTTTTTTATTATTTTCTATCTATGGTGTCTCTTGTTTGGGTGTTACTTCCTGTCTGAGTTTGTAGTCTTCGTGTTTAACAGGGCTCGTGCAGGTTTTTGAAGGGAGGTAATTAAAAGGGTAGGTGGTGCTTGTTATAAAATAGTTTTAGCAGTATAGACGTTTATAAGGTGTAGTTATGTTATATTAGTTATGGGTATGTTGAAATGTGGTGTAGTGTTAATTTGTATTTATTTTTTTTAAATATGTACTTTTAGTAATTGGTCACTAGATGGTGGTGTTGTATGCGGTTTTATAAGATGTATGCGGTTTTAGAAAATGTATGCTGATGTGGACATTTGGTATGGTGTGTGTTTTTTACTTTATGAGGATGTCTGGTGTGTTTTAATATGTATATTTTGGAGTTGTGTGTGTATATGTATTGTAGGGAATATAGGTGAGTGAATGCTTTTATGACAATGCTTGGTTTTGTTGGGTTATAACTGGTGGTTATGTAGTGTGTGTGTGTGCTGTATTTGCGACTGTATGAGTTTTCATTTTGTTTGTGTTCGAGGTGAGGGAATGAGAAATAGTATATGGGTAATGTTTATTTTTGTGTGTTTTAGTTGAGTAGTTGGTGTTTTTTGCGTTTACGTTTACCGTACATTTATTTTTCTTTCATGTCGGTAGCGGATACATAACTGACCGGACTTCTTTACTTGTTTGTTGTCCGATTTAGTATGTGCACGCTGGTTGGATTAGCCAATCAGCGTGCACGTTTATCGTCTTTTCCGATGATCGGATGGTATAATATGCATTAGTCACTCTTCATGAAATGCCATGGCTTCTTCATCTGCACTGATATCTCTCCTTGGTCCTCCCACAAGTTCCTTCTCTTCCTGGAACAGTATTGTTGGTTTGGTGATACTTTTCTATCTCTCATACCTTTCTCCGAACAACTTGTGCTTGAACCACTGGCCCTTTGCCTATGGTAGTTTTTGCTTGAACATCTGTTGGTCCCTCCTTCAACACCTCCTCTGGGTGGTTACCACTTGTAGATGGTACTGGATTCGTTTTTTGTGCCGGTCCCACAAGTTCTTTCCTGGACTTTGCTCCTCCTCTTGTTTGTTGATTTGTGGTGGACGGCTCATTCGAGCTCCCATTAGTTGCTGGTCTCCTCGGCCATGAAATGACCTCCCCTCTCTCAAAATGCCTCAGATCTCATTCCATCTTTTTCATTTAATGCATCTGCTCTTTCTGTTCAAAGAGCAGCACATTTGTATTTAAATTACTCTCAAACGCTTCATACCTCTTAGCGTCTGAGAGTTCATATAGTTGTTACTGCAAACCAAGGTATGGGCCATCAACTACTTCTCAACTATAACGCACTGTTCAACTAAGAGCTGCATGTAACTTGTACTAGTTTCCTCATATATATAACAACATTATACAAGGACAGGGGTTGCGAGTAACTAGATTAACTAGTATGGACATTAATTGTGAGAAAGCACTTAGCACTCTAAAAGGAGATTTATGTCAAAGGGGTTATAAGAAAAGTGAATATGGGAAATGGAATGATGCTATCTGTCAAAGGATAAAACTTCAAAGACCAATTCACATAAAGTTCAGGTATGGCACCTTTTATTATTTGCAGCAAGGAGACAAAAACATGCACATACAGGATTTTGCCTAATTACTAACAGGCAGTATGCTTCTCTTATATTGTTCTATAAAATGTTACTTTCTATGGTTGATGTAGTTAGACACAACTTTCTGTATTGTTCTACAGCAAATGTTACTCAGATTTCCTGCTGACATGTTCAGATTTAAAGCTCACTATGTGTTACATAGAAAATGTTACTTGGATTTCCTGCTGACATGACTGGATTTATGAAAAACATTTAAGAAAAACAACCTGACCTTGGGGGCTTTAGCCCACTACAAGCTTCTATTATGCAGTTTTAATACATGTTACATTTCAAGGTATTTTTCTAGCTTAGGTACAAGTAAATGCTGATTGCAGTTCATATTTTCAAGCAGCCTTTGTCTTCATTATCATTAGCTTCTGCAGCTGTGTATTTTCTCATAGCATAAGCGGAAAATCAATAACTCTTTGTTTAAATCTCATGACATTAGTAGAAGTGATACATCTATTATTATTTTCCTGACACTAGCAGAAATTGAATGCTTCCCTGTAAATTTCCAAAGCATAAGCAAGGATCATAACTGTGCATATTTCATGACATTACAAGATTGGAATGCTTCTGCAGTTTGTACAGATTTATGCAGTGTGAAATAGAATAAATGCGTTAACCCTTTTTAAACCTCGAATGCACTAAGCATATTACTAATACATATTTTTCTAACATTTCCCCCCTTTTAATACTTTATTCTACTTTCAAAATAAGCATAAACAGTTTTTCTTCTCCTAACCTCTTCCTACTCAGGATTTGCAGTTAAGAGAGTCATTCAGTTTAAACTTATGAAAGCATCTTCAATTTTTCAACAGTTCTTCAAATTCAGCACCTTGATATAAGGTTTCTGAAACTGATATGTCTATAAAGTCTTTAATCAGTCTTTTCATGCAGGGAATGCAGCAGCAAACACATACCCCCAGTAGGATCATTCCTACACAGATGGCAGTCAAAATGTTCATTAGGATACTGCCCCAACCCCCCAAACAATCTTTGAAAAAAAGTCCATCAATGGATTTGGTCCTGGTTTGGTCATGGCCGACACTTGCAGAATTACCTCAAGGTGATTGTCTATCTCATGTTTATGGTCAGGAATATACGAACAGCACTCCTCCTGGATTAAAGCGCAAGTACCTCCTCTCGCCACTAGGGTGAAGTCGAGAGCCATGTGATTTTGAAGCACTACAGTTCTCATGGCATTCAGTTCATCAGTCACCAATTCTAGAGCAGAAAAGGTTGCATTGCTCATTACTTCGAGAAGTTTAGACAGTTTTCTCAGCTCCCAGATCGATTTCACTGCTCCATATGCTGCCCACGATATAACAGAATCACTCAAGTCCATGTGTGTTTGTCGATCGCCCACAGCATAATGATTTTTCCAGGGCGCATCGATTTGTCCTACTGGATTGACAGGCTTCTTGACAGCTTCTCGAACATTTCAAATTTTTTCTCGAGGTAAAACTGCTGTGTGTCATATGGCCAGAACCAGGTAGCCCAAAAAACAACTGCCGGACCAATTCTCAGGTAACCACTTATATGCTTTTCTACCACATACAAAATAACAATCTTCTACTTTAGTAGTAACTTTACTATGAATATACACTTGTCCTGCGTGAAACATTTTTCTGTCAATTATAGACAGTTGTTTATAGAGAACAAAATCATGTCTTACTTCCTCAATTGTTTTGTGCATCAATTTAAAAATGAATCATAGTTTGTATTACAATAAAAACCTGTGTTATTAGCTTTAGTATAGCATCTATAAGGAACAGTCACATTGCAATTGCTCCAGCCCACCTGAACTGTATCGTTTTTGTAAAAACACACAGTTCCCTTTTGTTGAACAGACAAGTGCAATGCTATTTTATCTTGTGCTGTAATAGTTGATGTATCATGAACCAAGTTTTCCCAGGTCTCGTTGACTCCTAGGGGGACTGAAGTTAACAATAACCCCCAGTATGCTGTTGGCAAAGCTGTGCAAATCCAGCAATTCGAAACATTGAAAGTCTCAGCATACACATATTTGATTGCCTGATAAGTATTGAAGTTTGGATGCCAGTCTATGTGCAACTCTTCACGTTTATTCAGTTCAGTTTGTGTGGCTGGGAAAAGGAATGGCCACAACAAAAAGATTATTGTCACTAGTACAGTTAACAGAATGATTATGCAATACTTCTGAAGAAATGGTTCTGCATTCCTATTTTCTCCAACTCTTCCGAGTAGTTTTATTTGGATTTCTCTAGATTTTATCATTTTTGTTTTTAACATGTGGTCTTACTCTCTGCCCTAATAGGACCTTCAGCACCAATGGTTTCTTCACTGGGGTTGAGACGGATCAGTCCTATTGATCTGACCCCCCTTTGTAGTCAGACTTTGTGCTGACTGCCCCGATGGAGAGGTAAGATTTTTGTCCAGTTCAAAGTTCTTAACTAGTTTGCAGTGTGTCAGATGGATCCACGAGGCTCGCTCTGTGATTTTGACTGCAGTGGGTGTCGAAAGAAGCACCTGGTATGGACCTTCCCACCTTGGTGACGTCCAATTCTTCTTTTTAACAGTTTTCACCCAGATCCAATTCCCTGGGATCACTGCCACTTCCGATGTTTTGGTTTGTTCTTTATCTGAAACAGAATTTGACTGCAACAGATGTTTAGAATTCAACAAATTTCTCATGTATTCAGCTAGTGTACAGTCAGCCTCCTGGTCTGCGCGCATGAGTGGTTTCCACTGGGGTATATAATAAGCCCTTCCAAATAGTTTTTCAAAAGGAGTCAATCCTTTTGCAGATGGAACAGTTCTCATGCTCAACAGTACCAGGGGCAGACAGTACACCCAATTCTTTTCTATTTCTGCTATTAATTTTCTTAACTTATTCTTTAAAATTCCATTATGCCTCTCAACTAGCCCTGCAGATTGTGGATGGTATGCACAATGATTTTTTAAAGAAATACCAAAATGCTTACTTAACTGTTGTATGGTTTGGTTTACAAAGTGTGTACCATTGTCACTGTAGATCCTTTCCGGAATGCCGAATCTAGGGTTGATTTCTTTAACAAGGACTTTCGCTACCGTAGCTGCGTCTGGATTTTTGGTCGGAAAGGCTTCCACCCATGTGGAAAACATATCTACAATGACAAGACAATACTTCTTATTTTCACATTTGTTCAATTCTATGAAATCCATACAGATGCTTGGCCTTTAACGCCCCTTGTGCACGATGTTTATTACAAATTTGGCACATCAAACAAAATATTGTAGAATAGTTTGTAAATCCATATGTTGTGAACACTCGGTTCACCAGCTGTACCATCCCCTGTTGAGACATGGCATTGCCTATGGCTCAACAAAGCTGCATATCTAAACAAATTAGATGGTAGTATTGGTTTCCCTTCTTTAGAGATGTACAGCCCCTTTTCGAGAATTGCTCCTCGTTTTACCCATCTTTGTTTTTCAGCTTGCGTAGTGAGTGTCTGCATTGTCTTTAACATTTCTAAGTCTAAAATCTCAGAGGGTTGTAGTTCCTCATTTAAAAGAAATACTTCTGAAGCTGCCTGTTTTGCAGCTGTATCAGCTCTCACATTACCTTTTGAAATCCTATCTTGTTGCTTGGTATGAGCTGTGCATTTACAAATAGCTACTTTCTGAGGTAACTGAATAGATTCTAAAAGATCTAAAATAAACTGTGCATGATTGATAGGTTTGCCAGTAGATGTTATCATTCCTCGATTTTTCCACTGTTGTGCAAAAACATGTACAGTAGAAAAAGCGTACTGGCTCTCAGTAAAAATGTTCACACATTTACCCTTTGCTAAGTACATGCCCGTGTCAAGGCAATCAATTCTGCTGCCTGTGCAGATAAGTTGTGTGGTAAAGGTTTTGCTTCTGCAATCTCAGTATCAGAAACTACTGCATATCCTACTAGGTTCTGTCCTGCAGGACCCCTTTTGCACGAACCATCCAACCTCAGCATCATCCAAGGGGACATCTGTGAGATCTTTTCTAGGTAGTGTCATTTGCTCAATCACCTGCAGGCAGTGGTGTGGTGTGCCATCTGCAGGGGTTGGGAGCAAGGTAGAAGGGTTCAAAGTCATGCATCATTCAATTGTCATGTGAGGTTGGCTCAACAATATAGTCATACAGGAAAGATGCCTAGCAGGGGAAAGATATGCTACCTTCTCTTGCAGTAAAATAATCGCGACTGCATGAGGCACTCTCAAAGTGAGAGGGTGGAATAAAACTACTGAGGCCGAAGCCTGTACTGCCATTGCAGCTGCAACTACCGCTTGTACACAGTGAGGTAAAGACCATGCCACTGGGTCTAGTTGTGATGAATAATAAGCAATGGGGCATTGCTTGTCCCCATGCTGTTGTGTTAACACTGATGTCATATAACCTTGCTTACAATCTACAGTTTGGAAAAAGCGTTTATGGTAGTTTGGTAATCCCAGAACTAATGAGGATGCTATTAACTGTTTCAGTTTGCAGAAAGCAGATTCTGCCTCTGGTGTCCAATGTAACAAATCCTGTGCTGCCATAGGTTTTTTTATATATCAGGTCAGTCAGAGGTGCAGATTCCAAGGCATAGTTTGGAATTCATCTCCGGCAAAAATTAGTTGTACCCAGGAAGGACATCATTTCCTTCTTGGTAGTGGGTCTTGGTGCTTGCAAAATTGCTACTTTTCTGTCCTCATCTAATGTTCTACCCTCTTTGGATATCACATATCCTAGGTATTTGACTTGTTTTTTCCAAAGCTGTAGTTTATTTTTGTTTACCTTATGTCCTTCAGCGGCTAAGAATCGTAATAGCGCTATGGTATCTTCTTTGCAATCTTGCTGGGTCGGGGCTGCCAGCAGGATGTCATCAACATAAATAGAATCTGACTGCCTCTTGGTGGGGTAAATCCCGCCAAGTTGCTTGCCATTTCTTGTGAGAATATCGTTGGACTTTCACAATATCCCTGTGGTAGTTGCGTATATGTATACCTTTTCCCCTGAAATGTGAATGCAAACCAATACTGGCTGTCAGGGTGTATCGGTATAAAAAAAAAAACGCATTGCTGATATCTACCGCAGAAAAATATTTCGGTTGAGGTTTTAAATCATTCAACAGGGTGTGTGGGTCTGGCACTGTAGGTGCCCTTGGTATTACTGCATCATTTACAGCTTGTAAATCTTGGACCATACGCCATTCTCTATTTGCTTTCTTAACAGGAAATAAGGGTGTATTACATGGTGAATCAGGAGATTCCACCAGCACCCCTTCCTTAAGTAAAGCTGCTATAATAGGTTTGATTCCTACCTCTGCATCTTTTCTTAAGGGATACTCTCTCTTCTGTGGTCTAAATGCTGACTTTGGCGTGATAGTAACTGGCCCTGCTGTACGAATAAGTCCTACATCTGACTTTCCTGTTGACCAGAGAGTTTCTGGTATATTCTGTAAGGCATTCTCTTCCTCCTTTAATAGGAGTGCTAACCAGCTGTCCTTGCTAGACTGCAAGTGTATGGCTGGGTGGGTCTGAGTTATCCAATTCAGCTTCTGTATTTGTATTCCCTGTTTTGACAGTTCTAATTCTGTCTGTTTTTCCCATCTCGTGACTTTTTCTCCTAAGTCTGCCCATTTTATGTTTTTGTCCTTAGTTAAGCTAACATGTGGTAATCGATTAGATTTATAGAGTGTAAAGAACTCCTGGGGCAATGAACAGCTGGCTACACTGTTCCCTTCCTTGTCCCAGTACAGATTATGTAATATCAATCTGTTTGCACGATTTTTAAACAATTCTTGCTCATATTCCTTATCAGGTCCTGGCGCGTTACAATAATACAGGATACAGTGCAATAAGTGTTGCTTATCAATGTCAAGGGAGGGGAACTTGCTGATGGCTACATTCATCAATTCTTTGGTCACAGCCCCTGGACCAGTCGTAACCAAGTCCTGGTTGTACCAATAAAACATTTCACCCTCCGATTGCACTGCATAGGTATCAATTTGTCGCTGTGCTTCCATATCCTGCATGGTTGGGACTACTGCTATACCAAATAGCTGCATAAGGTCTCTGCCCAAGAGGTTTACTGGGCATTTTGCAGAAACAACAATTTTGCTTCTCTGAGTCATTCCTGAAACAGGATCAGTTATTGCAGTGTTACGGGAGAGGGGCTCCCGGTACAGCTGTCCATTAGCTGCTTTTACTAGTATGTAATCAGGTGACTCTGAGTTTTCTGGCAGTTTGGAGGGATGTATCAGGGTTCGTGATGCCCCTGAGTCACACAAGAATTTGACTTCCCTCCTTTCTACCAAAAGTGTAACTTCTGGTTTTGTGTCTGCTAAATAGAGCTCCAGGCTCAATAAAGCTAGGTCTAATATTTCATTTTCTTCACTGTCCATAACTTCCTGAACTTCCTCTATCTCTTCTATCACATCCTCTACTCCTTCTATCACATTCTCATTTGTCCTTTCTCTGCTATCCCCTTCTAGTGATTTCTGACTATCATATAATCAGTCCTCGCCCTCCTTGTCTTCCGTGGTTGCCTTCTTGTTTTTCTTGCAATCCCTTGCCAAGTGTCCCTTTTTACCACATTTAAAACATTCTCCCCTTTTCTTTCACCCTTCAAAGTCCTCTGATCGCTGATCAGATTGTTTGTTTCCCTGGGCATTTTTCTTGCCCTTTTTCCTGGACTGTACTACATAAACTTCTGCTCCATCTTCTACAGAAAATACTCGCGCTTTCTTTTTCTTTTTGCTATTAAAATGCCTTTCGGCATGCCTAGCATATTCAAGTAATGACTGTAACCTGCTTGTACGATGATCTACCATGTGTTTTGTAATAAAACTGCTTATGGGTGCAATACTGCCTTTTAGAAATGCATTCTTTAACTGCTGTTCATATGGGGAATCTTGTGTCTGATCTTCAGAAACCTGCATTCCACAGTGGTTATTAAAACATTCTAATAATCTGGCATAATATCGGTCAACAGTTTCACCTTCTTGTTGGATGCATTGATTAATGCAAGTCCAGTCTGCCCTAGGCTTCCATTTCTCAGAGATGTGGTCTGTAAGACCTTTTACTCTGTTGTCTAGTTCTGTGCTGCTATGTGGGAGGGGTCTGTGTGCAGTGTCATGGGGATTCCAGTTGCCACTAATCATGTGCCAATCTGGCCCCACAATTTGTCTAACTACTTTTTCTACCTCTTCTCCGTTTAAATTATAACTTAGCCTCATTCCTTGTAAATCTTCTGAGAACTTTCTGAAATTAACTTTTGGATGGGGAATTCCCTCAGTGGCTTTCCGGATATCTTCCGGAGTCCAGGGTCTATATACTAGAATAGTTGGGTCCTGACCGTCTTGTCCTGCCTGAGGATTAGGTACTTCTATGAGTGGGCATATTTCTTCTTCACTCATAGATCGTGAATTCTTAACCATTTGATATAACTCAATGCCTTCATTTGAGTTACCTGCCCGTGTTCGAGACCTGGTCCCGATGGGATCTCTAATAAAGGGTTTTGTTTTTGTAATGTCTCTATTTTCAGTGACAGCAGGATATCGTGGGGGTGGACTAACCTGTTCACTTGCTTCATATTCTGGTAAGGGAGGTGGAGGGGCCGACACTATTACTAAATTATTGTCCTCCTTATCTAAAAACATTGCTTTTGAATTGTTGTTCTTTTGTTCCCTACGGTTTACTTCCTCAATCCACCTGTGTGCCTGAGGAATTCCTAATTGACGTTGCTTTTTTACCCGACCTTTGGAATCGGTTTTGAGCTGTTTGACAAGTTTGACAAGCGAGGAATTTTCTAATTTTCCATCAAATTCATACTTATTAACCCATTTTGAATAGTATTTAATATTGTCGGCACGCTGCGACTGCATGTATTTTGCGTCTTCGGTTAACGGTGGATTTTGTGGTCTTTTTGTGCAATTATTACCCATTTTGTTCTACCCTTTTGATCGTTACGTAACCTCTCTTATTTTTAACGTGGTACCACGGATTTTGTTATAGTCTCTTTAGAATGACTGCCTACCTATTCCGTTTTCCCTGATCTATGACAAGACAGTACTCTTTTCTGTCCCTGACTTGTAAAATTACAGTCTTGACAAAAACAATACAAATCTAGTCCCTGATCTAAAGCAGAAAAAAGTAGATTCACCTTATCTGAGCCTTCGTGATTCATCACCTGGTTCATGAAAACCCGTCCTTCAGTCGCAGATCCGAAAGTGACTGGCCTCTTTTGCATGACAATTCAGTCAGATGGCTTTTCAAATAAGAAGAACCGATTTGGTTTCTTCCCCGTACGGTTTCAACCACTCGGCACATCTGATCCGAGGCGAAGTGAGGTTTCCGGCTCAAAGGACCAATCTGTCAAAGGAAAAATTTCAAAGACCAATTCACATAAGGTTCAGGTATGGCACCTTTTATTACTTGCAGAAAGGAGACAAAAACATGCACATACATGATTTTGCCTAATTACTAACAGGCAGTATGCTTCTCTTACACTGTTCTATAAAATGTCACTTTCTATGGTTGACGTAGTTAGACACAATTTTCTGCATTGTTCTACAGCAAATGTTACTCAGATTTCCTGCTGACATGTTCAGATTTAAAGCTCACTATATGTTACATAGAAAATGTTACTTGGATTTCCTGCTGACTTGACTGGATTTATGAAAAACATTTGAGAAAAACAACCTGACCTTGGGGGCTTTAGCCCACTACAAGCTTCTACTGTGCAGTTCTAATACATATGTTACATTTCAAGGTACTTTTCTAGCTTAGGTACAAGTAAATGCTGATTGCAGTTCATATTTTCAAGCAGCCTTTGTCTTCATTATCAATAGCTTCTGCAGCTGTGTATTTTCTCATAGCATAAGCGGAAAATCAATAACTCTTTGTTTAAATCTCATGACATTAGTAGAAGTGATACATCTATTATTATTTTCCTGACACTAGCAGAAATTGAATGCTTCCCTGTAAATTTCCAAAGCATAAGCAAGGATCATAACTGCGCATATTTCATGACATTACAAGATTGGAATGCTTCTGCAGTTCGTACAGATTTATGCAGTGTGAAATAGAATAAATGTGTTAACCCTTTTTAAACCTCAAATGCACTAAGCATATTACTAATACATATTTTTCTAACACTATGTTTATAGGTAGGAAACAGAAAGATAGACCCTATATTGAAAGAAGAAAAGAAAATTATCATATTTCTAGTAGGGTAGATAATACCTGTAGAGTTGTTATACCCTATTCCACAGACAATAGAGCAGTTGGTGAGATTATTAAAAGGAACTGGGAGATTCTATTAGTTGATGAGAAGATAAAGAAGATAGTGGATACTAAACCGAGTTATTCTTATAAAAATAACAAATCTCTTAAGAGATTACTCTGCTATGAGAATAACAAGAAGAAAGGAATAGAATCAGTAAGGAAGGGTAGTTTTGGATGTAGAAGCTGTAATTTCTGTTCATATATGTTGAATGACAATTAATGGGCATGTTGATGAAGTGAACAGAGGGGATGAGGAAGTGATGGGTAGGTATGGTGTTAAGGAGAGGAATGCAGAAAGTCAGATGATTGTGGATTTTGCAAAAAAGATGGACATAGCTGTGGTGAATATGTATTTTAAGAAGAGGGAGGAGCATAGGGTGACATACAAGAGTGGAGGAAGATGCACACAGGTGGATTATATCCTATGTAGGAGGGCCAGTCTGAAGGATATTGGAGACTGTAAAGTGGTGACAGGGGAAAGTGTAGTTATGCAACATAGAATGGTGGTCTGTAGGATGACGTTGGTGATCAAGAAGAGGCGGAGGAGTGTGAAAGCAGTGCCATGGATTAAATGGTGGAAGTTAAAAAAGGGTGATTGTGAAGTGGAGTTCAGGGAAGATTTAAGACAGGCACTGGGAGGCAGTGAAGCGTTACCGAATAGCTGGGTAACTACAGCAGAGCTAGTAAGGGAGACTGCTAGAAAGGTGCTTGGTGTGACATCTGGACAGAGGAAGGAGAACAAGGAGACCTGGTGGTGGAATGAGGAAGTACAGGAGAGTATACAGAGGAAGATGCTGGTGAAGAAGAAGTGGGATTGTCAAAGAGATGAAGAAAGTAGACATGAGTATAAGGAGATGAGGCGCATGGTAAAGAGAGAGGTGGCGAAGGCTAAGGATAAGGCATATGGAGAGTTGTATGAAAGATTGGACACTAAAGAGGGAGAAAAGGACCTGTACTGATTGGCTAGACAGAGGGACAGAGCTGGGAAAGATGTGCAGCAGGTAAGGGTGATAAAGGATAGTGAGGGAAACGTACTCACAAGTGAGGAGAGTGTGTTGAGGAGATGGAAAGAGTACTTTGAGGGGCTGATGAATGAACAGAATGAGAGAGAGAAGGTTGGATGATGTGGGGATAGTGAATCAGGAAGTGAAACAGATTAGCAAGGAGGAAGTAAGGACAGCTATGAAGAGGATGAAGAATGGAAAGGCTGTTGGCCCAGATGACATACCAGTGGAAGCATGGAAGTGCTTATGAGAAATGGCAGTGGAATTTTTAACCAGATTGTTTAATGAAATTTTGAAAAGTCAGAGGATGCCTGAGGAGTGGAGAAAAAGTGTTTTGGTACCTATCTTTAAGAATAAGGGTGATGTGCAGAGATGCAGTAAATACAGACGGATAAAATTGATCAGTCACAGCTTGAAGTTATGGGAAAGAGTAGTGGAAGCTAGGTTAAGAAGGGAGGTGATGATTAGTGATCAGCAGTATGGTTTCATGCCAGGAAAGAGCACTACAGATGCAATGTTTTCTCTGAGAGTATTGTTGGAGAAATACAGAGAAGGTCAGAAGGAGTTGCATTGTGTCTTTGTGGACTTAGAAAAAGCATATGACAGGGTGCCTAGAGAGGAGTTGTGGTATTGTATGAGGAAGTCAGGAGTGGTAGAGAAGTATGTAAGAGTGGTACAGGATATGTACGAGGGTAGTGTGACAGTGGGGAGGTCTGCATTGGGAGTGACGGGTGCATTTAAGGTGGAGGTGGGGTTACATCAAGGATCAGCTCTGAGCCCTTTCTTATTTGCAGTGGTGATGGACAGGTTGACAGATGAGATCAGACAGGAGGCCCCGTGGACTATGATGTTTGCAGATGACATTGTGATCTGTAGTGAGAGTAGGGACCAGGTTGAGGAGACCCTGAAGAGGTGGAGATATGCTTTAGAGAGGAGAGGAATGAAGGTCAGCAGGGCTAAAACAGAATATATGTGTGTAAATGAGAGGGAGGGTAGAGGAATGGTGAGGATGCAGGGAGTAGAGTTGGTAAAGATGGATGAGTTTAAATACTTGGGATCAACAGTTCAGAGTAATGGTGAGTGTGGAAGAGAGGTGAAGAAGAGAGTACAGGCAGGGTGGAATGGGTGGAGAAGAGTGTCAGGAGTGATTTGTGACAGACGGGTACCAGTAAGAGTGAAAGGGAAGGTCTACAAGAGGGTAATGAGACCAGCTATGTTATGTGGGTTGGAGATGGTGGCATTGACAAAAAGGCAGGAGTCAGAGCTGGATGTGGCAGAGTTAAAGATGTTAAGATTTGCACTGGGTGTAACTAGGATGGGCAGGATTAGGAATCAGTACATTAGAGGGTCAGCTCAGGTTGGACAGTTTGGAGACAAAGCAAGAGAGGCGAGATTGCGTTGGTTTGGACATGTGCTGAGGAGGGATGCTGGGTATATTAGGAAAAGGATGCTAAGGATGGAGCTGCCAGGTAAGAGGAAAAGAGGAAGGCCTAAGATAAGGTTTATAGATGTGGTGAGAGAGGACATGCAGGCGGTTGGTGTGAAAGAGCAAGATGCAGAGGTCAGGAAGAAATGGAAACAGATGATCTGCTGTGGCGACCCCTAATGGGAACAGCTGAAATAAGATGATGATGATGATGATATGTTGAATGACAATAAGTTTATGCATCCAACTACGGGGATGGTGTTTGTGTTTAATCACTATGCAGATTGTAGATCTAGGGACCTAGTCTACTTAGCCAGATGTATAGAGTGCCCATGTTTTTATATTGGCAAAACCAATGGGACACTCAGAGAATGGGTTAGAGAGCATATTTATGTGATCAGTAAAGAAGATGAGGGGAATGCCCTAGCTAGGCATACACTTGAATATGGCACCAGACATAAGTTTAGGTTTATAGCTGTTGAAATGACCACTAGAGAGGCTAGATTAGGAAATTATAAGAACTACATGGAGAAATGTGAGGTCAGATGGATAATTAGATTGCAGGCAGATAGAGGATATGGCCTGAATGAATTAGTGTCCCTGAAACCTTACTTAGCTGAGAAGCCATTGAAACATTAAGAATGTTATTACTAGGGTATACCCAACTATTTCTCTTATAGTATTTTAGCTTTTTTTGTGATGTACTGCCAATATTATTTACTGATAGATGTACCCCTAGGTATTTTAAAGGATAGAAAATGTAATGCTTGCTGTTTTTTGAATTTTAGCCTGATATGTGAGTGTTAGGTGTTTGCCTTAGGAATTTTGGAATACATTTCTGTATGGAGTATATAATTGCCATCTTTTTTACTATACTTTAGTTTTACAGCTGTGATAAGGTTGATGTCAGTAGTTTTATATGTGAGAAAGTAAACATTTTATAACTGGTGTTTGCTGCCATCACTTCTCTGTATGGTTATATAGTTGTTGATAGTAGTGAAAGTGAGAATTAATGCTTTTATTTTATTTTATTTTTATCTGTAATTTCAGACTTTCTATTTTGTATGTAAGGATTTCCTAAGCTAGTTGATATGTGAAGTCTTTGACTTCACATTACATTTGTTGATTATTGCCAGCAGGTGAATTTTAATTGCTGAAGATATATGGTTTGTTGCTGTGAAATAATGTGGGTGAGGCAACCCCTTTTTATTGAGATTTTTGCAGTGTTTTTATTGTCTGAAGAAGTGCCAGGAGGCACGAAAGCGCTCACTAGTTTGTACCTGAATAAAAGTTTTGTCTTTTATTTAATATCAAGAGAGCCGTGTTTGTTTACTCCCAGTTTGGACTTTTGTCATTCTTTTAGTCACAGGGCTCTCTTGGAGTAAAAGTACAAGTTAGTTCTAAGAGGCCTACTGAAAACCTCCTTCGCTGAAGCAATACAAGAACATCCAGGTTCTTCTAAGTCTAGCCAGTCTCCTTCTAAGTCAGATAAGTCTGCAACAAGATCTTCATCTTTCACTGCTCCTTTGGAGCCATCTAAAAAGTTGCCCAGAGTTTCTTCTCTGGAGCCTAAGGCTATTGGTTCGAAGAGGCCTACTACTTCGGCTCCATCGGTTTTGGTGCTGGTGGAGTTTCAATTGGGGAGCCGGTCCCCTGAATTGGAACCGGTATCCCCCACTCTCAAGTCACCACTGCTCTAGCCCTCCAGATCTCCTGCTCCCTCAACTCAATCTTCCAAGAGCCTGTCTGATGATGAAGTGGAGCGTGTGGGGCACAGGCTGTTAAGGACACCGACATTTGCCAAGCTGTTTTTGGATCCAACCCCAAGGCATTCGGATCTGACCGAATCCCCCCTTCTGCATCAGTTCTTCATCCAATCCAACCTCAGGCCTTAGAGCTGGAATGTCCTGCGCTGATCTTGGTGGAACTGTCGGAACCAAGACCTATCACAGGATCTTTGGATACGAACATTGCTCCAATGTCCTCAGTTCTATTAGAACTGGAGGAGTCTAGAAGCCGACATTCTCCAGTCGGGTCCAGGGAGGGGAGTTGGATCGGACAGTTGTTGGATCCAAACTTGCCTCTCGGGCCATCTGCTCGGGTGAGCTCAGCTCCTACCTCAGCCTTGGAGCTGTCCCCCTTGGTTCTGGGCATTGCATCTGGTTCTTTGGATCCAGGGGTTTCCTTGGATCAGGAGTGGGGGCTTTTGAGGTGATGAGGAGAGTGCTGACTTTACAGGTAGTGCCACTCTCATCTCCGGATATTCTTCCCCCAAAGGCACCGGTGTCTGCCTCTATAACCTTGCATCCACAGGGACGCAGAGATCCTAAGCCTCAGGACACCCAACTGGGTGCCCCCCACTCTTCTGAAACCTCTCCAGAGTACCCCTCTGAATAGGTCCCTCAGAAGAGGCTATGCAACAGGAAGCATTTAGACTCCCCAGAGGAGTCCATCACTTCGGGTACAGACCTCGATGAAATGGAAGGGTCCCCATGGTCATCTCCTGATGATGTCTCCTTTGGACACATCTTGGAAATACTTAAACAGAGAGGGGGCTGGAAGCCCACCAACCCTTCAGCAGCGGAGTCTGTATACCTGAAGGCTTTTGACTCTCACCCTTCCTCCACTTGGGTGTCTATGCTTTTCAACCAATTTATGGATTTAGTTTCTCGAAATGCGTGGGAGTCTCCAGATTCTGTGGAAACAGTTTCTCGGAGGCCAGATAAATTCATTACCTCTCCTTTGGATAAAAAATTTCTAAGTAAGGGAGTCCCAGTAGATGCTATGATGGTGGCGGCAGCCATCAAGAAGGAACTCTCAGAGACATCTTCTTCTTCTGTTCATCCACCGAACGAGGAGTCTCGCACGATGGACAGATATGGAAAGCACATTTTTTCTTCAGCTGCATTTGCTCTTAGGTTGCCGAAGTACTTGTCTCACTTTACCACATTACAGAGAGATCTCCTGAAAGAGCTAGGAGATAACCTCCAAGGTTCAGTAGCTGAAGGGGTGTCAGAGAAAGTTTCCTCTCAGCTCTCTACCTTAAATTCAGTGGTCATCTCCTCCATGAGATTGATGTCTTATGCAGCAGATGGAGTGAGCAGAGCAGCGGGTTCAGGGATTTCCCTATGGAGACATTCCTGGATGCGCTTGTGTGACTTTGCAGAGCCCTTTAAATCTTCTTTTGTGAATTCCCCATTCAATGGCTCATCCCTGTTTGGGCCTAAACTCAAGGACACACTAACCAGGTGTGAACAAGAAGGAAAGACTCTCTCTGACATAGGAGTCTGTTTTTCCCTACCTACCAGACCTTACCCCAAAGATCAGAAAGGTAGTGGGGAAATGTGGTTTTTAACATCCCAGAGGGCTTTCCAGGACACACATGGTGATTCTTCCCCCAGGGGCAGAGGGGGAAGTGGTAATGGAAGATGCCTACCACATGGCAGTGGAGGTCTGCAGAATCAGGATGACAGAGAGTTCTTCTTTGGTAAGCTCTTTCACTGCTCCTGAAGGGAGTCCCACCTGTCTATCTCTGGAGGCAGTCAGGGGGCTGGTTATCTTTGTGCCCAAAAGCCTGGCTGACAGTAACAAAAGACTAGTGGGTACAAAGCATCATATCCAGAGGTTACTCTATAACCCTTTCCTTCCCCCTCCCAAGCATAACATCCATCCTGGATGTTCCATCCAGCCAAAGGAAACAGGCAACTCTAGAAATTCAAAGGTTGCTAGACAAAAGAGTCATCCAAACAGTCCCCACAGACCAAATAGTATCTAGAACTTACTCAAGGTTCTTTTTAGTTCCAAAGAAAACCGGGGACTGGATACCAATTCTGGATGTCAGCAACCTAAGTAAATCTGTAAGAAAGTCAAGGTTTTGGATGGTGACACTGCAGTCAGTAGTCCTGTTTCTGGGACAAAACAATTGGATGTGCTCAATAGACCTCCAGGATGTGTATTACCACATAAAAATGGACAGGTGATCAAGGAGACACCTGTGCTTTCTGCTGGGAACCAGCCACTACTAGTTTCGGGCTCTTGCCTTTTGGCCTCACTACAGCTCCCAGAGTGTTCACCACGTGTATGGCAGTAGTCGTGGCTCACTTGAAATGCCTAGCATTCCAAGTGTTTCCATACTTAGATGACTAGTTCCTAACCACCACCACCGAGCATCTACTAACAAAAGCGAGAAACACCACCTTGCAACTCTTCTCTCACCTAAGGATCACTGTAAACTATGAAAAATCTGCCTTGCTGCCATCTCAGCATATCATTTTTATCGGAGTAGAACTAGATACAACAGAAATGATGGCCAAACTTCTTCCAGAAAGGGTACAAGTTCTTCAACGTCAGGTCTTGAATCTCCTTTCCAGGAAAAAAAGTACAAACAAATGCAGTCCTAAGAGTCTTAGGAAGTATAGTGGCAGCAATAACCTTGATCCCCTTAGCACATCCACACATGAGAATTCTCCAGTGGCTACTGTCCACTCACTGGTCGATACAAGAACTGCCCATGCCCCACAAGATATTGCTAAAAAAATCTTTCAAAAAAGATCTTCGTTGGTGGCTATACTCCATTCATGTGACATTAGGTCGACCCTTTGTATTTCCCCAACCATTAGCCGCAGTGACCATGGATGCATCCCAGATAGGGAGGACATTATCTGGGAAAGACTGTCCAAGGCACTTGGCAGGATCACAAGGTCCATTTGCACATCAATGTCCTAGAGATGAGAGTGGTGCTTTTAGCATTGTAGGCATTCCAGGACTCTCTTCTGCAGGGGACTACTGCGATACAAACAGACAACATGTTAATCGTATGGTACATAAACAAACAAGGAGGGATCTGATCTTACCCGTTTGTTGGGAGGCCCTGAGAGTATGGCACTGGGCAACCTCCTCCCAATGGTTTCTGATAGCAACACACATCCCGGGGAAATCCAACGTGGTTGCAGACAGACTCAGCAGACCAATTCTGATGCCTCATTAGTGGTCCCTAAAACAGAAAGTGGTGGAAAAGATTTTCCACAAACTAGGCCAGCCTTGCTGTGACCTTTTTGCCACAGCCATGAACACCAAATGCAGCAGCTACTTTGCCCTGATCTCCCCTCTGGGGAGTCACCAAGGGATGCACTTGTCCACAATTGGCCCTCAGGTCTCCTCTGTGCTTTTTCTCCTTTTCCGTTGGTGCCCAAAGTTCTTCAGAAAGCCATTTACTTGGCAAGGAACGTTATATTCATCACCCCATACTGGCCTCGTCAAATCTGGTTCCCCTTCCTGTGGCCTCATCTCTAAGAGGAGCCTTGGATTCTGGACCCAGTTCCAGATCTCCTGACTCATACATCAGGGATGCTCCAACCCTCAAGTTGACAGCTTGGCTGCTCTGATTCCAACCATAGCCAGGCTCCCTAACCTTTCTCCTTCAGTAAAACATATTCAATTTCATCTCATAAGTCTTCAGTGAGAAAGATATATAGAAGCAAATGGAAAAGATTTTCTTTATGGGCTTCAAATTATCACATTGATCCTTTTTCTGCCCCAGTAGCTTCCATTCTAGAATTCTTGGCAAAACTATTCAATGAAGGCACAGCCACAGCTGCTGTTCGGGTTCAGTTAGCATTGATATCCAATTTACATTTAGGTGAATCAGGCCTCAATATTATGTCCCACAGACTACGCAAAGCCTTTCATAAAGATACTGTTTTATTAAGACCACCTATTAAAGACCCTCCAGCACCATGGGACTTGAACTTTGTCTTATCCCATTTGATTATACCCCCATTTCAGCCAGTATCATCCTGCAATCTCAAATTTCTGACTTGGAAAACTATTCTTTTGATAGCTATTACTTCTGCTAGAAGGGTGCCAGAGCTCCAAGCCTTGTCAATAAACCCTCCTACATGCTTTTCCACAGAGACAGAGTATCCTTATGAACAAACCCTACCTTTTTACCCAAAGTATGTTCAGAATCTAATTTGAACCAATCCATAGAACTACCAGTATTTTTCCCCTACTATGAGAATAAGGCAGAATACATGTTTCCCCAACTGGATGTACATAGACAATTATGCTTCTACTTACATAGGACAAAAGGACTTAAGAAAATCTGACCAACTATTTGTATCCTTTTCAGATTCAAAGAAAGGTGCTCCAGTTTCTAAAGTGACACTTTCAAAATGGCTCTCAGATTGTATAACCTTTGTTTACAAATCCCAAAACAAAGATCTTTCCCATAAAGTAAAAGGTCATTCTCCAAGAGCCATTGCAACCTCTTCTGCCTTTCGGGCTAGTCTACCTATTGATACCATTTGTGCTGCAGCAACATGGGCAGCACCACATACCTTTATCACTCATTACAAAGTCAATTTGGCCTTCAGGAACAGGGCCTCCTTTGGCTCCACAGTTCTGAAGAATATTCTCCCTTGAGCCACCCAAGAAAGATGGTAATAGTGACACTGTCCCAACCTTAGTAAGAATGAAGGCGAGCTAGGACAACAACACATAAAGAAGTTATGTACTCACCATAATGTTCCATGTGTGTTCTCCATCTTCCCTTCATTCTTACATCCCACCCTCCTTTCCTCCAGCCTTTTGCTCCTGGAAGACCAAGTTGATGCAATTGGCTACTAGCCATCTTTGATCTTCTTGATTGCTCTGTAAGGTATTAAGCTACCCTTATTTTGTATTCCTTTTTATAGCTGCAAACAAGATCTGGGGAGCTCTCCTGGTGCATGATGGGATAGGGTTTAGCCACAATTTAGTGGAAGACCTTGAGGTTTTATATAAGGTCAAGTTGGATCCGAGGATCAGATCCAAACCCAACCTTAGTAAGAATGAAGGCGAGATAGACAACAACATGAAACGTGATGGTGAGTACATAACTTCTTTTTAAAGTCACATATGAGTATGGTGTTGGGTAGAATGGGTAATGACTCGAGTTAATTTAAGTAAGTGATGTGGGTTTCTTTGGTCATAAAGGGGTCCTGTAGCTCACAAGGATATGATATGGGACTTTGCTTATGGTGTGTTGTATGTGGAGAAGCTCAAAGACATCACACCAAACTTGAGGTGTGATTGTTTTTGATGCAAATTGAAGCACTTCCATGTTTTCTCCCTTTATGTGCAGTAACAGGTCTACATGTGTGGAAAGCATTATAGCCCTGCACTGCCAGGTTGCTCCCCACTGGTTTAAAACATGTCTTAGTAACAATCCATGCATCTGAGGAGAACTTACAGACAATGGAGTTTTTTGTTTAGACTCCTGGCAACTGATTAGTATCACCTTTAGATTATCAAAGCATTGGTTTAGCTATGCTGAATGATTTATCAGGTTGGTAATGACTAAAAATGCACTATGGGGGTGGACAATGTATTAGCCAGTATTCATAAGCCTATATTCAAGCCAATATTCTCAAGCCTAGCATGGACAGGTTCAGACATGAAGCAGCATGGTCTGCCAACCATATCCTCTCAGGCACTGAAATGTTATACATCCATTGAATGACACCAAATACTAAGCTAGTTATTGAAGTCAATTATATTCTGTTCATACTGTGGCATTATCTTTGGAGAATGTAGAATGCTGTTTAATGTTAGACTCATACTGGCCTGTGGCTCTTAGTCTATGAGCTCCATCATGTATTTTGTTGTATAGTCCAAAGAAGTACATCTCAGGTCATTTATGCCCATATGGACTATCACTAAGTTATACTGTTAGATGAGGTTCAGTGACCTGACTGCATGTGTGATGTGGTAAATATTATTCCCTGAAAGGCAACTGACTATAATCCTCTCTTTGTTCAGCCTGGTGAGGAGGACATCTGTGTATCTCACAATGGACTCTTTTATGGCTAAGACATTGGATTGTGAGGTTGTCTGCCTTATGGGCATAGCCATTGAGGCAATGAGTTGAAGCTGAATATGTCTTGGTGGGTGTTGTTAAGGTGGTGTGTTTTTGAGGATACTCAGGATCATTATCATAATTCCTGTGCCTTTGAGGCCTTTGAGGTTTGGAAATCTTGCTTTTAAGGTCCTCAGCATATGTGGTTCTAGGTGTTTCTTCTTTGGTGTGTATAGCAGGTGATATGTGGTGTTGTGTGTTTCTCATAACCTGTTTGGTAGTTGCAGTGGTTTTATGTAAGAGCATTGCCTCACAGAGACAATATATAATTGCATTTCTCATGTACTGCATCAGAATTTTCTAGAAATAAGTGGTTTACAGAGAACATGAGACAAATTCTGCATTTTCTTCGGATGACCAAGTCTACTTAGTTTATACAGAGACAGGAGGAAAGTCACGATCCATAGTTTTAGGTGATTATATGGTGGCCTTCAGTGGGAGTGGTGCCAAGAGTATATTTAAATAAGGCTATGATTAGTTGCAAACTTGTGCTACTGTTATGTATAACCACTGTATAGGGGATTTAAGTGAGTATATAACAGATATTCTTGGATGCTAGTTGGGTAAGAATTGTGTTCTTGTGCTAATCTTGCAAACTGATGCTGTCCTTGACCCACACTTGGTGCTTGTCAGGCAACTATGTACTCAGGAACTCTTATGGGTGTTTTTATAGGGAAATTGAGATTCTAAGCACTTGTGTCTCTACAGTTTTAAGTGCAGAGTAACTGAATAAGCAGACAAAATAGTCCAGTGGCCAATCACAAAAACAAACTTGAAGCCTTCCTCTGTGATTCCCAAGCTCAGAACAGACCCGACTACCCTTTACTACCATTACGGTGCAGACCTAACCTTTCTTAATGTGACATCACACAAGGATAAGCCCAAAGTGCATAAACTACAAAGAAAGCAACAAATTAACTAGCAAACATTTCATTGAACAGGATGGCTACAGTGCAGAAACAATGCAGTACCGAAGGAGAATAACAGTAGATATTCAGCATTAGATCACTGTTGCAGTTGCCTAAACTGTAAGGTGCATATCCTGACAAGCTAATTTGCAAAGCTCGGGGTCACCTTCCACAAAATGTAACCATTGTGGGGCTTGAGGAGAGCCTCATAAAAGCAGGAGTTAAGGCACGAAAAGTTTAAGATCTTTCATAACATTGAAGTGTTCTCCCTCTGTGGGCTTTGTGGAAGAGATGATCATCTAGCGATCATTCAGGGATGGCCAGATAAGTACTGTTCTGAGGAAAACCTTCAATTGCATCATTTTGTAAAGAAACAAATATCTTTTCTTTTATTCTATATAACTTCTGTAATTTTATGGACTGTCATGTAAAGGAACTTTTTATTTTCAGTGAATATTTTCTACATGTTTAGGTAGAACACTTATTTTGGGGGCAGGATATTGTGCTTTTGGGGAATGTCATTGAAAATGTTACCTGAAAACTTAAATTTTCTTTCAGGAAATTTACCAACTCACCCTGGCACCACCACCCACATTTCAGTCTCTTTTCTCAGTCAACCATGGAGCAATTGTCAGTCTTCTTGGTTCTTCCTTCTACTGTCTGCAAGAAGAAACATCTTCAGGAGTCTTAGGGTGTCAGGCTGGTTACCTCACTTCCTCAGCCACCAGTGGGGTACCTGTGCTGTGGACAGGCCTTTTTTCTTGGACTTCTCATCATTGACTCTCTGTTCATCTCATGTAGCATCATAGGAAGCAACTAAGGATCAATAGTTAGATTTGTCCTCTGCAGCTGTTGGATTGGCCTTGCAAGGAAAGAAAAAAAATCACTCTTGTCAGTCTTGGTGGAAGGAGCATATAAAGTCTTAATGGACAGCCAGGCTAAGTTAGCTGATTCTTAGGCTAGTAACCCTGCCATTTCAAAGGTGTCTTTCACCTGAGAAAAGAGAAAAACACCGTACACAGTGACTCAGTGTTTGTGCACTAACACTGGTTCGCTGTGTATGTTTTTTTCTTTTCTCGAGTGGCTGTGTGGCCATGGAGTTATTATATGTAATCAAAGGGGTGTGGGGGCAAAGCCCTCCACATGGAGGTGCAGGGAGACTTGCCCCACTTGCAAAAACACTATTTTATGTTGCATTTTCTTATTCTCAATACTTTCAGTGATACGTGATTCACTGAAATAGTTTTCACTCAGATGGGTTTTCAGTCAATTGTTTTTCAGTCAGATGGGCTTTCAATCAGTTGATCTTCAGTCAGATGGACTTTCAGTCAATTAATTTTCAGTAAAATTCATTCAAAAATATGTTTTTCATTCAAGTACTGTTCAATCAAATGGTAGCAAACTGATCCTACCCCATTTGCAGACATCTTAAGTTAGTTTGACTCTTCAGGCTTTATACATTCCATCAGAGCAAAACAGTATAGTAGATAAACTAAGTTGCACCAGGGCGGACCCTGAAAAAAACTACATCCAGGAGTCTTCCAGGAATTCATCCATCTATGGGAGATATCTCAAATAGATCAGTTAAAGAAGTTCTGCTCCACGATTCATTGCAATCAGACCAGGAAGGCAAGTACCTTCTCTCCTATCCCTTTCTTTTAACCTAGACTTGGTTATCAGTCCATTCCTGATAGGGACGGTAGTAGCTATTCTGCAGTCTAAATTTTTCCCTCATCCCATTTTATTAACTTTCCTTCCCAAATTATTTACTCTGAATACCTTTTGCTAATTTCCTCCAAAAGTATTTGTGCTCTTGGTAATTGTAGAAGAGTACTGAAATGACAGCAGTGAAATATGTTACAATGAAGTGGTGGTCTGAGTAGAAATCTTCAAAGAAGAAAGAAATTATGCTCAGGGCTCAATGTTCAAAGCTTAAAAAAACAATTGCTTGACAATACATGAGTCACATCTGGAAATACTAAAGCACAAAGAAAAAAGAAGGAAACTTTATGGTTTACCTATAAATATCAAGTCAAATAACACATAGTACAGAGTCATGTAATGCACACCTCTCAACTGTTCAGATTTTTGCCTAATATCTTTGGTTTGTTCCTCTTAAAATTTTGGTTTTATGGCGAATCACTGAGAATTGAAGCAACTGAATAATAACATACATTTGAGTTTCATATTTCATATCTTTCAGAAAAATGTCTGCTAACACAAATCCTGTTATCCTAGCAACTTTCTGAGTTTACAAGAGCAATATTTAACATCTTTCTCTATTTTTCAGCCTTTGTTCCCCAATTATTTTAGGCTTTGTCCAGATTTCTTGAGCAATGAGATTGAGGGGTATGATGTAATATTCACCATAAAAACAATCCAGAAGAAGAGATGTTGACATACCCAGTTCCAAATCATCTCTGGATATGATATGACAGGGAAGAAGTGTGTTCCAGTTCAATGTAGCCACACATCTCATATGTGTGGATTATTATTAAAAGTTCCCTGAAATAATGAAACTGATAAACACAAAAAATGAAAGTATAGTTAGTATGTTAAAGTCTATAGTCTCAAGAGAGGGATACCTGATGTTGTTATATCTGGGAATAATCTGTAGTATATAATTCAGAAATTTAGGAGTTGTGCATGAATAGGGATTCTGGCATGTAACTTGCAGTCCATACTGTTTACTGGACAAGTGGGAAAAAACTAACAGTAAAATATCTAATGAGAAAGAGCTGTAGCAAAAGCTAAGGAAGACTGTCATCTGGCAGCTTTGGAATACAGGAATATTTAATTGCAGGGACTCAGGGATTTGTACATATGAACTGCACAGCAACACAACAGCCATGCCAAGTAACAGAAAACACTGCAGCAAGAAGCATACTTAACCAAATGTGTGCACAATGCATGCACATTGGAGTGGACAGCTTGCCTCAGAAGAAAGAAGCAGAACAGTGCCACACAGCCATGGGCAGACTACAGTTGAGGAGAGCCCATATGTACTTAGAATAGTAAGAATGTTATTTACAGTAGCCTAGCCACATGCCAGCTAACCCTAATCTTATGAGATTTTCATTGGGTATTACTGACATGTATTTCATGGTTCACAAATAACCAATTACTTGTAGTAGAGGATAAATATTTGTTATCTGCTGCCCAGAAAACTGGACTTACTTGTCTCATTAAAGTGAAAAAAGCGGAATATAGGAAAATAGAAAATGGGGCAGTATAGCAAAAACAGGGAAACACAAACGGGAAGCAGATAGGAAAGAGCAGCTGAGAAAAGACAGAGCACAATTTTTGGGGGTCCCCCATTTTATATATACATATTTGAGATTAGATATATGTATGCATACATACAGAGAGAGATAGAGAGACCACCCCCAAAACATACAGCAAATAGTAAACAAGCAGAGTCAACCAAATTATATTAGCAGCAGACAACAACCATTTTTGTTCTTGTTTCTTGCTTCTTTAGTGGGTTAAAATACATTAAGAACACATATTTAAATAAGAAAATCCTATGCGAAATAACTGAGTATGTTGAGTATACCACTTACAAAAAAACCCCAAAACACAAGCATGAAATTAAATGAAAGCAAACCTTAACTAAGCTATGAATATACAGAAAAATCCATAACCAGCAGTTATGACACCCTTATAATATAGATAGGTAGACAGACAGATAGAGATAATATATCTAAACCACAAACAAGTAGTGCAGTGTTAAAAGAAACTACTAAAAAATAAATAAAAATTAATGCAGGCATTCGTACACCACCAAAGATTAAACTTAAATACTGTTTAATATACAAAATAAAACAAAACAAGAACCATAATATTGAGCACTTTTGTCCTGCTACAAGAGGACTTCTTCAAAATAAAGAACCATAAAATACATGCAAATAAATATACTCCAACAATGTCACTGCACTTAATTGGATAAATGCAGTGAAAATAAATTAAAAAACACTCATCCTAAAAGTGCCTGTCTTCTAATAAAATTGTTGAGAAACCAATAAATGGTTAAAAAATGATAAATAATTAAAAGAAATACTTAGGTATTCCAAACTACTTAAAATGATAAATACAACCGAGATGTAAACTAGTTAAAACTGGGCAGCTCTCATTTGCAAAATTGGTTTAATGGAGGTATTTTCATTAAGACCTAGAGGAGATATTGCTTGCAACCTAAGTTTCCACCTCAAATCGTTGTTCTCCAAAATGTTTTAAAGTCACCTACCCTAGGATTCACCTTAATTTGTACCAGAATACCAAACTGCAATTTAGAGAAAGAGCGGCAGATTTTAGAATGTCTATATAATGCATTGTTCTCATTACCTTTACTAATGTCATAGTATATATTCAGAAATACATTTACGAAGGTTGTGTTCCATCTTGCCTATGTAATTTGCAGGACATCCATCACATTTGGCCAAATATACTACAATTTTAAAGGAAAAATTGCCCCTGCAAAAATGGACTTTGGAATAAATGTCATTTCCTAATAAAAGCTCTTTTTCATCCAAAATAAAGGGGCATTGACTACACATAACATACTTGCTGGTACCAGATTTTGCACCTAATTAACTGTGACTGAAACACTTACCCCCATTTTCAAATGCTTTCTTAAAATTCAATCCTGTTTTATAAATAAAGGAACAGATCCTAACAACTTAAAAATAGCTGGATTGGCCTTAAATACATTTGTTTTTCCTTACAATATTCTTTATTTCTACACATTGCAGACTGTATTGTAACGCCAAGGCTCTTTCAAATTCATTAGATTGTACCTGCAAAGTATCAGATGTAAACCCAGTCCCTAAAAGGGGTTTATATAAAGTCCCCCACCTAGATTGTACATATTTTAATGACTAGAGATTTAGGATATCCTCTTGATATAAACATATTAGCTACTGTATCTAACTCTATACTAAGGTCCTCAGGGTGCAAAGGCATTTTAGCCATATGTACCCATTGTTCTTTAACCTGGCTTTTCTTTTGGGCTAATGGGTGACAACTTGTGTAGGCTAAATATGTATTGTTAAATGCGGGTTTCCTGAAACCCTCGACTTAAAACCATTACCAGTGTGCATAATGAGCATGTCTGTGTGTGTGTGTGTGTGTGTGTGTGTGTGTGTGTGTGTGTGTGTGTGTGTGTGTATATATATATATATATATATATATATATATATGGGTCTACTTCAGTACAACGAAACCTCACAACACCGAAGACCAAAACACCGAGACCAAATCAACGAAACCCCACAACACCGAAAACCACGTAAGTATAACACACACAAAAAACATACACAAATACATACACAACTGCCCCAAACTACCAACCACACCACCCTACACTACAAATAGACAGGGGGGCAAGCCCCCTGCACCCCCCACACCCCCCTACTTTAATATTCTAATTCCGAAATCGCACAGACACACAAGGAAAACTCACTCCACACACTACAGTCCCTTACGCACACACACACACACACACACACACACACACACACCACAGTCATAACACACACTTACACACAGCACTACCCCTCACAAATACACTTACACATGCATAATCACCCACAGCGGAACACCAAAAGTGCTAAATCAAAATCCCATAACACCGAGATTTTGAATTTCGCGCTTTTCTGTGTTCTGCATTTTCGTTGTTTTGGTCTCCTTCAAAACACTTTCGATGTTCTGGTCTTTCGGTGTTTTGAAGGAGACCCATATATATATATATCTAGAGATATATATATATAGAGAGAGAGATCATTAACTATATCCCTGTGATAAGACAGGCCACAATTATAAGGCCTGCCTATGCCTTCCTGTATATCCTACACACATGTGATGTGTGAGAATATCAGATGAATAGCCTTCTGTCCATGACTACCATATGACATCTGCAGTAGTTTATTGACAATGCAGCAACTTCATTTGTGGCATATATTTTGCTGTCTCTCATTAAATGCTTAGTCAAATAGAATTTCATACTAAGTTTTGTTCAAAACATACACTGTCTAGTAGTAGATAAAATATTTTGCCTCATTTTTTGTTCTGTGTTTTACATTTTCTAGTCAGTTACTGCAGATCACAGTCTATCAGCAATGCCAGAAAGTTTAATAGCCTCAGAAAAATTGTTCTGGTACAAAACCTATAGTAATTTTAATTTTTAGAGTCAAAAAAAGCAAAAGTAAAAATAGAAACTCCTACTTATACCCCTATTTATTCTGTGCAGTCCACTTGCAAGGCACACTTGTACTCCAACATTTAATAGAGATTTATCATAAATAATATTTTTTCTCTGTTAGCATCTCCTGAACAATAGTTCCATAACTGCACCAGCATCTAATAACAATATGCAAAATTTATTCAGGGCAATGATCTAAAAATTCATAGGCTTTGTATATGTCTTAACCACCTTTCTTCAGTAAGTACCTCCCATCACCCTTGAAAACTATGCCAACAATCCACATTACTTTGCCCAAAGGATACATGTAGAGAGTAAATTATAGCAATGCCCCCACAATCTGCGATAGGTATATGTGATGCACCAGCATGCCCTACTGTGCAGTCCACTATAAAGTAAGTGTTAACTATAATCTCTTGATATGATAGAGCTACAATAGATAACACAGAAACAAATAAAGATTAACAAGAAAAAAATTAAACAGTGAAAAATCTGAACAGTATTTACACTACTTACAGTAGGTAGCGTTGTCGCCTCACAGTAAGATGTTGTCCCGTTCGATTCTCAGCTAGAGAGTCTTCTGTGTGGAGATATGCGTGAATGGGCGTACCTTCGTTGAAGCTTGTGCATCAGAGCTGGCAACTCGGCACGTAAAAATCTGCTGCCAGTCATTAGCGGACCGGAGTTCCACTGTGGCGACCCCTAACCGGGAAAAGCCGAAAGACACAACAACAACAACAGTATTTACAAAGTCACTTCTACTACTAATATAATACAACGCATCTTTTGCTTTACCTACCCAACACCAAATTGTCAGTCTACCTCAATATCCTTTTCATAACGTAATAAAGGTCTTCACTGACATTCCAAAACTTTCTTTTGCTTATTTTATTCACCTCTGCCTGCTCCTGTTCCCTTACCTGTTGAACTTGGTATCTCACATCATCAATTGTTGGTGAGGCTCTCTTTTTCCATTTTCTAGTTATAACTTTCTTCTCCATTAATATTAATATCCACATTATTTCTTTAATGTTTCTGGATATTTATAGTCTTCCATCCATCCATCCTGAGCCCCTTTTTCCCATTTTGTACATGGGGTTGGGGTGTCACTTTCAACAGTGACAATTATCTCGAGCCAAGGTTTACACCGCTGGGTGGCTAGCCCTGCCAACGGTAATTCATTCATACCATTCACTCGCATTTATAGTCTTCCATCTACCCCCCCCCCAAAAGAATAGTCCTAGTTAGATGAATGTTGAGACCTGAGGCACCCCTAATCATAAGTACAAGTTCTTTTTTATATCTTTCTAAGACCCTACAAGACCAAAAAACATGCATCCAATCTACCCGTTGTTTGCTGTCACATCTCTAGCAATTGCCACTAACTCCTGGGTACACATTAGAAAGCCTGGTTGGATTATAAAAATGCTTGTGCAATCACTTAATGGTAAAAATATGAAACTTCCTCATTCTTCTACCATTCCCTTGAGGGAGACAAACTGTATTTCAGTCTTCAAGAGTTAATTCTTGGTTTAACAGCCTTTCCCTCTCAACCCCGATACCTTCTGCTGCCTCCCTGTCATCCTCCTGCATGAAATTGTACAACTTGACTACTAATCCTGATTCAAATCTATCACTCTTTCTTTATTCCCCACCCAGTTCACCAGTTATGGCCTACCATCTATAGATAGCCAGATCCATTGCAATTGTGCTAAGTCTCTCTGCGGAGTTGAATAAGATACATAAAGACCCTAAGTTAATTCAGACTGTTCCTGCACTTTCTCCCACCCTAGCACTTTGTTTCCTAACATCATAAGTTCCTGTTTGCTGCCAAGCCCATGCTACTACTGTTCTCTATATTGACCCCATGGGGAGCTGCCCTCACCTCCTGGTTGTCAACCTTTTATGCCAAAATATCTGACTTACTCCCTCGTAGATGGAGCTCAACACTAAGTTGTTCTTTCCTGTGTCATGTATAACACTTTGAGACAGTCATTACAACCCAGCCAGGGGACTTTAGTTTGAAGCATCTGTTGACATTTAGAAGGGAATTTCCTAGCATAACACATAGCCACAATACTCAGGTATATCATACCCAGGCATCTTTCTATTACTAAGCATCTGTTGACATTTAGAAGGGAATTTCCTAGCATAACACATAGCCACAATACTCAGGTATATCATACCCAGGCATCTTTCTATTACTGGTACTTCAACGATATTAATGTATCCCACTTTACCTCCAGCCTCTCCCCTTACCATAAAATACTCCCCATACATTGTCTTATCTTTGTCATAGTACCCTTATCAAAGGAGGCCAGAAGGCTTGTCCGAGGTAGAACTTTTGGGGCACCATGTGCCAGTGCATTATTTATACAGCTCGAGTGTGGTCCAAGATCAAATTCTTCCATTTCATTAGGTTCTCTTTGATAAATTCCAGACACTTTTGAATTGATAACTTTAAAGATTGCTCAAGTTTTTGTTGCAACCAGATATCTTAATATTTTATAGAACTGATTACCCAAGCTCACTGCACTGCATTCCCAGGACAGTCTCCTTCTGGGACATTGACTCATAAGAATTTAGTTTTATCTTAATTGATCTAATACCCTGACATATTTCCAAAGTCCCTGAAGAACTCAAAGAGCTTACCAAGGTCACCTTGTAGATTTGTGACAGTTAGGAGTATATAATCTGTGTACAGAGCCTTCTTTGGCTCCATATTTACCTGTTTGTACCCTCTCATCTTCATAGGTTCATAGGTTCATAGGTAGGTACTAGGCTATCGGCCCTGGGGCCTATACAAGCCCAGCCAAAAAGGTACCCTGGCTTTTGCCACCCAAGAAAATTATTTTCCTGTGCCACTGTCAAGCAGAGCCACAGAGGTGATCCCCATGGTGAATTTCCTATTTCCCATCCAATCATCAAGATTTTTCTTGAAGAGTGCTAATGAGGAGCTTTGTTTGATATAGATAGGTAGTTTATTCCAGAGTATGGGAAGTCTCTGGGACAGGAATCTATCCCTCCGTCATGTTCTGTTTATTGTGGTGACAAAGTTTAGGTCCCTAGAGTGTGTAGCTCGGAGGGATTGAGATTTCTTTAAGTGGAGCATGTCCAACAGCTCTGGGTTTGACATAGCTTTGTATGTTAGGCAGAGATCACCTCTGAGTAGGCGATATGGAGTAAAGCTGGAGTTTTTTGAGATGGAGATCACTGCTGTTACACTAGCTGTTCTCCAATTTTAACTTGAGCCTGTACCCCCTGATAAATCCCCCCCCCTAGTAATTCAGTGAAGGCAGCTGTAAAATCAGTCTTCCTTGTCAAAACCAGCTGCCTTAACTATAAAGATAAAGGCTATAGGCAAAAAGAGAACAAAGTGGGGGGCAGAGGGCACCCCTGCCTGGTACTGCTGGTGAGGAGAAATGCTTCTGATAGCTGTTCTCCAATTTTAACTTGAGCCTGTACGCCCTGATAAATCCTCCCCCCTAGTAATTCAATGAAGGCAGCTGTAAAACCAGTCTTCCCTGTCAAAAACCTTCTCTGTATCCAGTGCAACAGCAGTGATCTCCTTTTCTTCAGTAGTGGCATCTTGAATTATTAAAAGTTTTCTGATGAGGTTATCAAAGGTTCTTCACTCAGGGATAAACCCACACTGACCCTTTCTGATTAAATGTAATGTTGGTGTAAGCCTTTTTGCCAGTATGCTCATACATCATGGTTCAGTATTATTTTAGACCTTAGGGTCCTGATTGTTGTTTGATGTTACCACTAACAGTCTTTTCTTCGAAGACGCAGGAACCTACCCAATGACCAGCACTTGATTAAAGTAGTGTGTCCAAAATCTCACTAGTCTATCACCCTCCCCCAGTCTCCAAACCTCTAAAGGTATTCTGTCCAGTCTTAGTAACTTAGTTTTTTGACGTCCCATCCTTCACTAACTTCCTCTTCTGATATTTCTGCCAGTAACTACACTTCTGTCTATGCCAGTAGCCTGGGGACACATGATCCTCATAAAACTTCAGTGCCCCTGTTGCAGACAGACTATGGTGCTGATTCACTGTGACACAAGCATTGATAGAAATTCCAAAAGACCTTCAGAATTTCTCCCTGAGTCTCATCCTCAGCCCTTTCTACCTAATATTATGCTTGAAACATCCCTCTTTCAACTATCTGCTAAGACAAGCTGCTAAAGCTTTAACCACCCTAGGAGAATGTCTGCAGTGTTGCTTTAAGCTTCTAAATATTTTCTTCCTGTTTTGAGACTTTATATCTCCCCCTTCCTATCCAGTGCTGCCCTTTCTCTTTCTTTTGCTTCATATACTCCTGTGTTTTCTGCTTTCCTGCCTCTTTGACTTTGTGTGTAGCATTAAGTTTGTCCTTTCGTCACTGCAGTGCGATCTCGGAGTTGGTATATATAGTTAGGGGTGTGTGGGTGGCGTAGCCCCCCCCCCACAAGACTGACATGGACGAAGTGCATTCTTATGTAAGTATCGTTTTCGTAATATTTAAGTAGGTAAAGTGTGGTAGATATAATTTTTATTTATGTAGGTAGTTTTGTTAATGGGTATTGTGTGTGTAATGAATTCGATGAATTTAGCTGGTATAATTTATAAGTGTTGGCCAACCATGAGAATTCGATGTGGCAGTTTTCGGTGTTTAGGTGTTTCGATGTTTTTGTGTGTCACTATTTATGTGTCGATGTAGTCGTATTTGCTCTTATGAGCTTTCTGTTATGTAATATAGACCCTATGTTAGGTCTATATTATATAAACGAAAGCTCATTAGGGCGAATACATGTGTGACACATACAGAACGAAATTGCATAATAGCAAAAGACGTATATCTCATATTGCAAAAGATCGAACAGTCATGTTTGGCCAATACCGCGATCCTGGTGATACATGTAGCATTAAGTTTGTCCTTTCCTTACTGTAGTATGATCTCAGAGTTGGTATATATAGTTGGGGGGTGTAGGGGGCGCAGCCCCCCACAAGACTGATATGGATGAAGTGCGTTGTTATGTAAGTATCGTTTTGGTAGTATTTTAAGTAGGTGAAGTGTGGTAGATATGTTTTTGTATTTATGTAGGTAGTTTTGTTAATGGGTATTGTGTGTGTAATGAATGCGGTGAATTTAGCTGGTATAATTTATGAGAGTTAGCTAACCATGAGAATTCGATGTGGCAGTTTTCGATGTTTTTTAGGTGTTTCAATGTTTTTGTGTGTCGCTGTTTATGTGTTAATGTAGTCGTATTCGCTCAAATGAACGTTTGGTTATGTAATATAGATCCGTCTATGTCAGATAATGTATTTGTTTACATTTTACTAACATTCTGATAATAAGACTGTAATAGTGCTTGCTGCTGTGTTATATGTGTATATCAATGAGCTGGTCATCCATGCAGGAGGAAAGGTCTACTGATTGGTTAGAGCTTATACAGTGCCATTAACATCATCACATCTACATTTGTAATGCAACATTTCTGAGCAATGCAATAACTAACAAGAGAATCTGACTCAGTTATAAAGAGTTCCCAGTAACAACATTGGTATTACAACAAAATTGTTATAAGTCCTAATAAAACATTTTTGTTTGTCTATTTTCAGAATGACTTTACTGATGTTGCCATCTTTTGTACTGTTGATGGTATGCAGGAACCTCTGATCTTAGGCATACTAGCAGAAGTAAAAGGCCTCTTAGTTACTTATTCTTTACCTCATCAGCAAGATATAGAAAGGTAAGTGTTAACTTTAAAATTTCCTCAATCCATTGTATTTTTGTGGATTATTTTATTTATTTTATTTTATTATTTATTTATTAACTGAATAGATAATCTCCATAGACCCTTTTCAACCATGACCCAAGCCAAGGGCAAAAGATTACATTAATGCAGTTTGTGAACATAAGTCGGGATTCAGAAAGGCTTAATGTGAGGGGGAAGCCTTAGGTCTGAAGTTTTCCCCACCACTCCAATCTTTTCTGATTTAGGAACCACTCCATATCTGAGATTTTACCCTCATGGGGGCCTCAGAGGTCTCTTGGACAGAGCTACATGCTAATGCAACAATCTGCAGGAGTGACTAATGCTAATTAGACATGTGCTCTTTCCTAGAAATGTCCGCGGCTCCTGATTTGCTTAGCCAAGTCATTCAGAAAAAAAGTGACCGTCATAAAAACACAGTGGTAATCCATTCACTGCTATGGGAGTACTCGTGCAGCAGGTAAGTTGAGTGAAGATGTGTGGGCAGGGGTGTGTGTGTTTGTGTGTGGGTGTGTCTGTGTGTATACTTGTACGTTTGTGTAGGGGGCAGCATGAATGCAGCTGCATGAAATTGTGTGTGTGTGTGTGTGTGTGTGTGTGTGTGTGTGTGTGTGTGTGTGTGTGTGTCTGCTGGAGCATGCTTGTAGGTGAATGAATGACTGTTTCCATGAGTGTGATTGATGGGAGGGGCTTATTTGTTGATGAGTGGATGTAGATGTGTGCATGGAAATATCTGGAAATGCTTGTGTGTGTGAGTGTGTGGACTTGTGTGTGTATGTGTGTTTGTATGTGTGTATATGGATATCAGAATGTGTATGTATGCATTTGTGTGTGAGTGAGTGTAGAGGTGCCTTTGCTAAGAAAATGGATGGGTAGCTAGGAACAACACTACCACAGTCATGTCTGACAGCTCTAGTATGCAATTCAGAGACATGTGAATGAGCCAAAAATGTGGTCTTTCTCATTGTGGCAATACCTGTCTCTGAACTGCATTTTTTCACCATTGTACTGACCACCACACATTGAGCAATCATCATGAGCGGTGAGCATTTTTCTGAATTTTAGGATAGGGTTTTATTCACACTATGTAGTGGTTGTAGAACTTTGTTGTTTATGTAAGCACAATTACAGTCTGTTATTAAAGCCATTAATAAAGCAATAAGACTGAATATAAATATATTTTAAATAGAATAAATAGAACTTAAATATAATATAAAAGAAGACAGCTTGTTATTGTAGTAGTGAGACTTGCTGTTATAGGAGATGACACTTTGTGTGTTTTTTAACCTTAGAATAGGGGCAGAGTAATAATGATCTTGTATGCATGAAAGGTTTAATATACTGAGAGCACTAGAACATTTTAATAAATTTATTAACATAGCGACTGTGAAGTTAATACAACAATATACTGAAGTAGGTGTTTGCTGCACTGAAAATTCTTGGGGTCCTTAAATGGGATCTGCGTTGACCTGCATGCTTCCTGAATATAAACTTACCTGGCCTACTCCTAAAAGCATTCTGTATTATTGGTCATCATTTACTCCTTAAGCAGTATGTTATGAAGAACATGCTGAGGAGGGACAAAATTGCAAAAAACAAAAGCTAACCACATGGGCAGTAAAGGTCCAGTTTAACAAAACAGAATCCAGTCAAAGCAAATAAAAATGCGTATACCAAGGACCACACAAAGCTGAATAAAACTCATTTAATAGAAGGTAAGTGCTTTCATGATCAGTATCAAGCACTTCATCAGACAAAGAACACAGCAAAATACAGACAATATATAGCATAGTCAATAAATCAGTTAATGAAACAATTTACATTCTTTCAATAAAGGTTTTAAAGACACACAGCCATTCAGACCTGGAGGTCTGTGTGCCTGCAAAACAGTGGTCCATCTTGTCTCTGCCTTTTCTATCCTATTACATATATCTCCCCCCTCTATTATTATTAAAAATACATTGTAACACTAAAAAACTAAAAGAATGACCATTAAAATCAGAAACATGTCTAAACAAAGCACTGATAGCATCTTTATTCCTAATATAACCAACATGCTCCAGTAAACGTTCCCTCAGTGACCTACAGGTCTTGCCTACATAAAAACAGCAGCATTGGTTACAAACAGCAAGATATACAGGATATCTGGTAGAACAATCAGCATGAAACCTAGGGTTAAAGATGAAACCAGTAGACGGATGGACAAAAGTTCTGGACCTAGAAATATAGGGACATGCTGTACATCCTCGACAAGCATAAGTTCTCTTTCTTTCAGAGGTCTGCATAGATCTCTTACTATTGTCATAGCATAGTTGTCTCTTAAGAGACAAACTATTCTTAAAACAGAACTTAGGTGCATGCCCTACAATTTCATAAACCTTATCATCAGATGTAAGGACTGGCCAATTTTTACGTATAACATCACATATCTTACCAATATCACTAGTAAAGGTTAGGACAGGTCTAACATATGTATCATGTGCTACTTTCTTCTTAGAACGTAAATTAAATGAGTTCCTGGAAAAAAATATGGTCTAGCAGGTTTCTTCCTAGCTTCTCCTATCATTTTATCAACTGGATTCAAGTCACATTTACAATAACTTCTATTAAACAACTCATCCTTCAAAGTGTCAAACGCTTGATGAAAACGATCCTCAGTTGTATTAAGCCTAGACACCCTATAGGTCTGGCTGATAGCAAAATTCCTGAATACATATCCATGGTGTGGTGCATGCTTGTGCGATGCAGAAGTGTATTTCTTCTGCATGACTTCCTAAACGTGAACATCTAGAAAATCAATAGTTTCCATATCTACATGCTTAGTAAATCTAAGATAGTTAGTGGTCTTCTCAAGATACTTAATAAACAGATCTAATTCAGAAAATGAGCCACCCCACAACAGAAAGATATCATCCACAAATATTCTAAAAAATTTTAAATGTTGTGAAAAAGGATGTTGACCAAGAACAAATTCATCCTCCCAGTTAGCCATCACAAGGTTGGCGTAGCTATTGGCACAAGAAGTGCCCATAGCCATGGCAACCTTCTGTAAATAAATGTGATCCTTGAAAATACAAGCATTATTCTCAAGAACAAGATCTGAAAGTGCACATATCAAAAATATCATATCATTTGAGTAGCTACTATGCTTATGCAAAAATAGTCTAATAGCTTCCACCCCTTGCAAATTAGGAATCACAGTGAACAGTGCATTGACATCAAGGGTTACGCGAGCATAACTAGATACATCACACTTAGAGTTAAAATCATACAAACTCCCAAGAAAGTGCTGGGTCCCTCTTAAAATGGAGGGAGCAGCATCTACTACCACTCTAAGTTTACGTTCAACAAAAATGGACAGGGGTTCTGTTAGCCAACCATTACCAGAAACAATTGGCCAAAGAGGTGGGTCCAAGGCATCTTTATGCACCTTTGGTAAACCACGAATCAAAGGCAACAAGGGATGTTCAGCAATAAAATATTCATATGACTCTAAATCAATGAGTCTATTCATCAAAAGAGCATATAATTCATCCTTAACACGTTGAGCCAATTTTTGCACTGATGTAGGATATGTTTTCAAATAAACATCATCATCATCAGATGACATGTTTGACATCTTTTCATCATACTTTAATTTATCAAAAACAATCCCCCCCCCCCTTATCAACAGGGTGAACCTGTAAATTTATATTGTTTTTAAGGCTGCCCAAGGCATCCATTTCTTTTTGGGTTATGTATACAAAAAATTAGGCTTATTACGAGTCCGCAGTTGAAATAAATCACATTCACACTGATTCAAAAATATTTAACTGAGGCTGTCAGTGGCGGTCAAAAAGTACTAGGTTTTTTATATTTAGCAGAGGGAACAGTATTGCTAGAGAATATTGTCCAAAGCATAATATTCCTTGCAAAAAGTCTCAGCTGCAACACAACATCTGTCACATGCGCTCTACAACCAGGAATGAACAAAAGGCTATGATTAAGAACACTAACCTGTGCTTCAGTAAGTTGGCAAGATGAAAGATTAAAATTTAGTGTACCTTTAGTTGTTTCCATGCTGGCTTCTTCATTATCTCCATTTCCAACTATGGTTTCCTCTTTTTCCTGTTGCCCCGTATCTCTGTAACTTTTATAGGAGCTGGAAGGGTTGGAAAAGGGTTCCCTGATGTTAGACGAGCCACCATAGCTTTCTGTCTCACTCCTACCTGTTCATTTCCATCACACATACAAGCATGGTCAGTACTAGAGGATGTAAAGGCTCCAGTGTCATCAGGCAACAAAGAGGCATGTCTGTCCTCTGCTTTCTGCTGAATATTCACGACAGGATCCACATTCTGGCTGTTACCATTACTAGAATCAAGATTACATTCATATGCATTATCAGAAACAGATTCCCCAGTTGTACTGCGTGGTCATACAAAAATATGACCCATGCTGAAATCAGTGAAATCACAATTAAGCTTCTTACTTTTTTGCAGTTTCAACTTGTTCTCATAAATGGCAGCATTAGTGAAAATCTCATCAAGACGTACCAAATGGCCATCCGCACTAGTCTTAGAGTAGATGTCCTTAAGGAATTATCAACATCACTATAAAGTTCATCCTCTAGTGGTTTAAATGAATCTATAAGTAAGCACATGTAATTAAAACAGTTCCAAATTAAGCTCTTGCCACTTACGTAGAAGTTCAGGAAAGGTAGCACAATGGGTCTGCATCTTCAAAATACAAAGCCCTATGGGAACCATCTTAAAATGCAGACAGGCTTCTAAATGAAGTTGTTGCCATTAATAACACTTCAGATTATATAACTTGTTCTCAATGTCCTTAAGTTTAGAGTTAAAAACTCAACATCAGCTACAGTCACATCATTTTGAACACAGTTATACCTTGTTTCAAAGAAAACAAAGGGTTCTCCTTGACATGAATCAAGCGATGCAATCTACCCACCATTCATACTATAGCTAACAGGGTGTATAATCAAGCTTTAGATCCAGTCCTTCAGCCATGCCTGCCCTGATTCAGCCAACAAAACAAATTCCAAAAACAAACGCTAACCACACGGGCAGTAACGGTCCGGTATAACAAAACAGAATCCAGTCAAAGCAAATAAAAATGTGCATACCAAGGACCACACACAGCTGACTAAAACTTGTTTAATAGAAGGTAAGCACTTTCGTGCTTAGTATCAAGCACTTCATCAGACAAAGAACATAGCAAAATACAGACAAAATATAGCATAGTCAATAAATCAATTAATTAAACAATTTAAAGGTTTTAAAGGCACACAGCCATTTAAACCTGGAGGTCCGTGTGTTTGCAAAACAGTGATCCATCTTGTCTCTGCCTTTTCATAGGTTCATAGGTTGGTACTAGGCTATCGACCCTAGGACCTATACAAGCCTAGCCAAAACAATTACCTGGCTATTTATTCCCACACTATTTACTTCCCTGGACCCCTTTCTAGCAGGATGACTGACGTGATCCCCGGGGTGAATTTCCTTTCTCCCATCCAATCATCAAGGTTCCTTTTGAAGAAGGCCAAAGAGGCACTCTGCTTGACATATATGGGCAGTCTATTCCAGAGTCTGGGGAATCTCTGGGTCAGGAACCTATCCCTCCAGCATGTTTTGTTTATTGTGATGACAAGGTTTAGATCCCTGGAGCGTGTGGCTCTGAGGGATTGGGATTTCTTTAAGTGTAGCATGTCCAACAGCTCTGGGTTTGACATGGCCTTGTATGTTAAGCAAATATCGCCTCGGAGTAGATGATATGTGACAGAGTATAGCTGGAGTTTATTAAGGCGGTCAGCATAGGGCATCTGCTTTAGGCCTGTGATTCTTTTAGTGAGGTATTTCTGCAGACTTTCCAGTTGTTGCAGATGTCTTGAGAGGTACATACCAAATGGGGCATTGTATTCTATAATGGGTCTAATGAGGAATGAGTACAATGGGACAATGACCTCCTTTTTTCTGGATGAAAAGCCCTTAGTGATGAGGTGTGCCACTTAGAAGGATTTCCTGACTGTTGTGGAAATGTGGTTATTGAAGTTGAGACCACTGTCCACTTGTGTTCCTAAGTCTCTTATCACACTTTCAGTGTTTAGTGTACTGCCACCTATGTGGTAATTCACGGGTACATGTTTTTTCCCAAAGGGGATAACTATACATTTCATGGCATTGAGCTTGAGCCCATGGCTCTGGCACCAAGCATCTGTTTCTGTAAGGCCCTTTTGTAGAGTATCCACATTATTTGGGGATTCAGTAATGGCTCCCAGTTTGCAGTCATCTGTGAACTTTGTTAGCCAGAGTCCTTTAGTGTTGGCCTGTAATTCAGAGAAGTAGATGCCAAACAAGAGAGGTCCCAGGAGTGAACACTGAGGTACTCCACTTGTCACTTTTCTGGAGCTGGATTTGGAGTCAGCTACTTTTACAGTGTGGGTTCTGTCAGTAAGCCAGTTGGCAACCCATCGAGTGATGTAGGGATTAATGCCCAGCTTAGTAAGTTTATCTATGATTCCAGAGTGGGGGATGGTGTCAAAGGTCTTGGCGAGGTCCAGATAGGCTGTCTGGACTGCCTTACCCTCGTCCACGGCTCTGGAGACTGATTTGAAGAAGTCAATCAGGTTCAGGAGACAAGATCGGCCCTTCACGAACCCAAACTGGGTGGGGTCCAGTGTTTTAAGGTTGCCAATGTCTTTGTTTATAAGTTCCATGATAATACGTTCCATGGCCTTGCAGATCAGGCTTGTCAGACTGATGGGGCGGTAGTTCCCGGGATCCAAGGTGGATCCCCCCTTGTGGAGTGGGTAACTGTAGCTGTGTGCCACTCAGTGGGCACAAAGCCTGAGGTGAGGGTATGATTAAACATGACACTTAGGTGAGGTGCCAGTTCATTTTGTAGTTCATGTAGTACACAGCCCGGGATGTCATCTGGTCCCATGGATGCTGTATTCTTAGCTTTGGAGAGTGCATTTTTTACCTGTGTGGCCATTATTACCAGAATTTGGCAATCTTCCAGTATTGAGATGGGCCATTTAAGAGGTGAGAGGGGGGTGAAGTTGGCACTGAATCGACCTGCCAGGATATTGGCAATATCCTTGGAATCAGTATATTTAATGCCATTCTGTTGTAGCTCAGAGCAGATCTGAGCATTGCCATTTAGATTCATGACATAGTTATAGAATGCCTTGTGGTTGTCTTTGGAATCTTTGGCAATTTTATTTTTGTAACTAGATTTGGAGGATTTTATGAGGGATCTCAGCTTCTTACTGAGGCTGGTAAGGGAGTTTTTTGCATCCTGGGATTTTCCTCTTTTCTGCAACAGTTTCTTCCTTTTGTTGTAAAGTTTGTTTATGGCAGGGGACCAGCAGATTGGCTTCCTTTTTTTGGAAGAAAGCATCTTGGTTCTATTTGGGATGGCACGATTCATGCATGATGTGGATGTGCTCATACAGTGCCTTAGTGTAGGACTCAGCAGTTGAACTTTCAGTTCTCGTCTGCATGGGTGTCATGAAGTTTGTCACTTCTGACTTGAGTAGCATGAAGTTGGCTTTGGAGAAGTTTTTTATGGAGGTTTCCTTACTTTTCTATCCTATTACATATATCTCCCCCTCTATTATTATTAAAAATACATTGTAACACCAAAAAATTAAAAGAATGACCATTAAAATCAGAAGCATGTCTAAACAAAGCACTGATAGCATCTTTATTCCTAATATAACCAACATGCTCCAGTAAATGTTCCCTCAATGACCTACAGGTCTTGCCTTGTTTTTTGGTGTAATAAATGGAATAATTTCAAAAGGTTTCGTAAATCAAAATGCACACATTCTTTTATTAAAATGGAACATTCCAAGAAACGGGTTGATCAATTAGAAAACTGTGACCCTATTTTTTATGGTGTGTCAGTACTTAGTGAAACTGTCAATGCAGTAGATTTATGGGCCAAGAATGAAGTATTTTGTACTGTTTGGATAAATGGCAACCCTGTAGAGCTCAAAGTGGACACAGGCTCAAAGTGCAATGTTATGTCAGCATAAACATTTGCTAGAGTATGTGATGGTGAAAGTCTTGATTTGGCAAAGTGTACAAAGTTTGTTGGTTATTGTGGTGAAGAGGTTCAGACTGAAGGCTCAGTAATGCTTTCACGTTACTCTGCTGGAAGAAGCTACAATGTGTTATTTTTTGTGGTTAAGAGGCATGTTCAGTCATTATTAGGGCTCATTTAACAAGGAAGCCCACCATGTTAACTTAAAAGACCACTATTATAATTTTGACCAGTCTATTTTTTTCTGCCTATGCTGATCTTTTTTTTCGAAGACAAACTAGGCAAGATTTCAGTTGTGTACTCCATAAAGTTAGACTCAGATGTCAGTCCTGTTATCGGGCCAGCCCAAAACGTTCCAGTAGCTATGCGGAACAGAGTCAAAGCTGAGCTAGACAAAATTGCGCAATAAGGTGTGATTTGTCCAGTAGATGAACCAACTGAATGGGTATCTTCCATGATGGTAGCTCATAAGAAAAGCTCAGATGACATCAGAATATGTATTGATCCATGAGATTTGAACAAGGTACTGAAAAGACCTCATCATCCAATGTGTACAGTCAAAGAAGTCACTGCTCTTATGTCAAATGCCACTGTTTTTTCTGTCCTAGATGCAAAGAGTTCATTTTGGCAAATTTTGCTTGACAAGAAATCCTCATTGCTAACCACTTTCAGTACTCCATTTGGAAAGTACCAATTTCTGAGAATGCCATTTGGGATAAATTCTGCAAGTGAAGTCTTTCAGTGTGCAATGGAGCAAATTTTTTCTGGGTATCCTTGTCCTATTATAATAAACGACTTACTAGTAGGATGTAATGGTAAAGCTGAGCATAACAGAAGCCTCAGAAAAGTTCTGGAAAAAGCACATCAAGTGAATCTTATGCTGAATCCTCAGAAATGCAAATTCAGGCTCTGAGAAGTCACTCATGTTCGCCATTTATTTACCAGTTCAGGCTTGCGACCAGACCCTTCTAAGCAAACAGCCATTCTCGAGATGCCAGCTCCAAGCAATGTTCAAACTGCAAAATTTTCTGGGCATGGTTAACTACCTAGGCAAGTTTATTCCAGACTTGAGTCAAATATTTGCACCACTCAGAGAGCTAACACTTAAAGCTGTATCCTGGTCTTGATTAGAACAACACCAGAGAGCATTTGATGTCCTGAAACAGACAATTGCCAGCCCGATGACTCTCAGATACTATGATGTCCATAAGCCTGTTACTCTTTCATGTGATGCTTCGAAATTTGGTCTAGGTGCAGTCATTTCACAAGACGGTTAACCTGTTGCCTGTGTGTCCAGAACCCTTACCTAAACTGAAATGCAGTATGCTCAGATAGAGAAAGAGCTCTTGGCAATTGTATTTGCTTTCTTAAAGTTCCATGACTATGTTTATGGTAGACCTATCCAGATTGAAAAAGACCACCAACCTCTAGTCACTATTTTGAGAAAGCCAATGCATACAGCTCCAGCCAGATTGCAACGCATGATGTTGAGATTGCAAAAGTATCATTTCAATCTTGTCTACAAGAAAGGCAAACTTCTTTATCTTGCTGATATGTTATCCAGATCGCCCAGGAATAGCAGTGAACAGCATGGGAATGAGAAACTTGATTACGAAGTCGTGGAAGTGAAAAATTTTTCTTCCACACGTCTTGATAAGCTTAGAGATCACGCAGTCACATATCCAGTTTTACAGAAGCTCAACCACTTTATCGAACAAGGATGGCTGTCAAAGCAATCTAGTTTATCAGAAGATGTGCAACCTTATTTTCCATACAGAGATGAAATTTTGTCTGACAATGGTATTGTCATGAAAGTTCCTAAAGTTATTGTTCCAAAGTCTTTGCAACAAGACTACATTACTGCCTTGCATCATGGTCACTCAGGAGCAGATTCTGCCAAAAGAAAGGTGAGAAGACTAGTATTTTGGCCTTCTATGTCACAAAATATTGACAAAGTACTATCATCTTTTTCTATGTGTGATAGCACTAAGTCACATCAATGGAAAGAACTACTTCAGCTAAACGAGATTCCTGAACTACCTTGGTTGACAGTAGCCACCAACATTTTTGAGTGGAATGGTGAACATTACTTGGGGTTAGTAGATTCTTATTTGAATTAGTTTGAGGTTGACCTACTACCTAATCTAGCATCCAATACTGTCATTACTAAGCTTAAGTGTCATTTTGCAGTCCATGGTAGTCTGCACAAAGTTTTTTCTGACAATGGCACACAGTTAACAAGCCAGCAGTTCAAATGATTTGCCAAAGAGTGGAGCTTTACTCATGTCACAGGTAGCCCCGAGTATCCGCAGTCAAATGGTTTGGCAGAACATGCAGTTCAAAGTACAAAACAGTTACTGGAGAAGTCAAAATGAGACAATAGTGATATTTTCCTGAAGCTCTTAAATCTCAGAAATATTCCTTGTGATAAACATCTTGGTTCACATGCCCAGAGACATCTGTTGAGACAAATCAAAAGCACATTACAAATCAGTAGTAAATTTTTCCAAGTATTAAAAAACAACAGATCAGTGAAAGCCAATCTGTTGAAGAAGCGTTTAGCCCAGAAGTCCTGTTATGATAAAACCAGCAAACTGCTCAATCCATTATGAGATGGAGAAGTAGTAAGGATGCAGATGTCCAAAGCTTATGATCAGATTGGAGTCGTGAACAATATTTGCTCAGAGCTGAGGTCGTACATTGTGGAATCACAAGGAGTAGACTTTAGGTCTAATTGGAAACATTTGATACATGTGTTCGAACCTATACCACAGCACATAGCCTGTGAGAAAGACCATTATCTCAGAGTGAGTTGACCAGTTGACCAGTGTTCTAGTTCCAGAAGAAGTTCCAGAGAGTATCCCCATTCCTGTGATGAATCCCAAAGTTCCTGATACGAGTTATTCACTGAAGACTGTCCCTGTTGCTAAACCCAATCCTGATTGTTATATTACTAGATCCAGTTGCATCTCCAGACCATGTTATAGATACACGGCAACTTGGACATGAACATTGTGTTTGTGTCTAATGTCTGTATTAATGCATGTCTAACTGCAATGTCGTTTTCATTTAAGGGCAATTTTTTTAAGAGGGAGGATGTAGATCAATGTGTGTGTGTATATCTTTAAAAAGCTATCTAGTGGCTTGCACAACTGTATAAATACTGAGCATGTGAGAGCCTGACTGCCATTTTGTAATAAGCTGTTGAGATGTAAACATGTATGTCTGTAACGTCTGTTTGTTAATCAGCTCATTTATATTTTATGATGCTGCTATCCATCCTGATGGGTTTTCATGTAATAAAGTATATAAATGAACTACCCCACCTGTTCATCATCTATACTTAGAAAGACAAGCGACAAATACTATACCAGTTTATATAAAGAGGTAGTAGAAAGAGTTGGGATAGAAGATGAGAAAAAATAGTTTCTGGATGAAGTGCTCCTAAAATGTATAATGGAGGAGGCAAGTAGGGAATTTATGAATGAGCTACAAACGAAAAAAAAAATAAAAGAGACATACAACAGAAATTGGAAGGAAAAAGCATTGGAGATGGGATACCTGTGAAAATATTGAAGGTGGGAGAGGATGAGGTGATTGAGATATGGTACTCCCTATTTAATCGCATGTTGGGGGTGTATATTCATAACACTCAGGGAAAATAAAGCACTCAAGTTAGTAATATCCAAGGAGAGTGGAGACTTAGCAGAACTGGGATTGTGTAGCCTAATCAGTATTTTAAACCATGATTATAAGATTTTTATGACAATGTTGGCAAAAAGACTGGCACCTAAACTGGACAGGTTAATTAACAGAAACCAATACAGCTTTATAGAGGGGAAGGCAAGCATCTGATAATACTAATAAGATAGTTATGATGCTGTAACATGCAATGTGTTTTACGGATAAACTTGCTCTAGTGGAGCTTGATGCGGAGAAGACATTAAATTGGGTCAAGGATAGCTTTATGAAGCTAGTGATGGAGGACTTGACAAGAGAAATGTGAGAAGAAACAAAAAAAGATAACTATGTTAATAAGACAATGGGAAATGATGAGTATGCACAAGGACAGTTAAGTACAGACTCTTAAGATTTTTTGGTACCATTGATTTTGTATGTGGAGCAGGCATATTTTGAGGCACCAGATGAAAAATCTGATCTCCCAAAGAGGGTACAGTTGGCATATACTGACTTAATAAGGGAAGTGAATTGCACACAAGATAGAGAACAGCAAGGGGTTCAGCAACATGGAGTAGTGAGGATTTATTTGAGGCTAGTGAGGGAACTGCATCCAACAGTAGATTTTTGTCTAGAGCATACAGGGTGATATTTGATAATTACAGACATCAAGGAAATAATCAAACCAAATAAATGAAATCCAAACGAAATAAGTCACCGCTCAGCTGAATAAGATGCAAAGATTTATTGTAAAGCAACACACTTCTGCTTTTCGTCCTGCTCCAATCGCAAAACTTCCTCAGACAAGTTAATCACAAACTGCAATGCCCTTAAATATTTGCTAAACATGCAATCAAATCTGTTAATTGAAAAAAAAACTACAAGGTAATGTATCCAAGAACAATTTGTCACTTTTATAAAGTTGTGTAAAAACTTGTATATACAAACATGTAGATAAAAGCATGTATATAGGAACTTCAGCATATAAAAACATGTAATCTATGTGCACTTCTTCTACTGAACTACTACTTTAAAATGTGTAAATACTTTATTTCTAAGTAAAAGTTAAAAATAAGAATAGTATTAAAATTAAAATTATTTTACAACTAAAATTCTCTACCACGTTTTGATTTAATCAGTAGAAAATAGGAATTATACTACAGACCGTAATACAAACTATCTAATGAGGCTCTTGAGCCTCAAAATACATTTAATCGATAAATAGTCATTAAGACCAGGAAAGTTACTTGCATCTGAATGTAATTGCTAAACTAGTTCTAATTTTTCTAGTAATAATGAAGATGGACCTCCCCTTACATTAACCGGCACCATGTCTATCCTTTTAAAACTGAACTCATGTTCAGGGTAGTTGTCTATTTGTTTGGCCAAGGCATTTTCACATTTATTTTTGTGGATGCAATACTGATGCTCATATACACGTTCCCTCAGCTTCCTGTCGGTTTTCCCGATGTAGAAAGCTGGACAATGGTTGCACTTGGCTAAATAAACTACCCCTTTGGTTTGACAATCAGTTTTGTGGTTAATGTTAAATTTAGTGTTCTCCACAACAAAAGAAGACCCTGTGGTCATAAATTTATAAAATCTACACATATTGCATTTAAAAATGCCTTTTCTAATCTTAAAAGGGTTATTATCTCCTTCTAAAATGCCCTTTAGATTCATGCCCCTTCTAAACACAATTCTTGGTTGGTCTGTAAGACTTCCTCTTATTGGGTTCTTATTAATAAGGAAACACCAGTTTTTTAGTATTATAGATCTGATGCTGCCAGCATCGACACTAAAAGTAGAAATAAAATTGTCTTCAACTGGTGAATTTTCCAAGGTAGATACCGAAGGTGGATGAGTCTGCTCTTGACTCAAAATTGGTACATACCAGCCAGTATCTCTCTTGGATTTGACTTCAAGTAACAACCCAGGGGGATACCCCCTTTTGATAAACATATCTTTTAATAAGTCACATTCCAACAAGAAGTCATCTTTTTTAGAGACCATTTGTGTGGCTCTAACAATTTGCCCTTTCACGACTGATTTCTTCTGTGACAAGGAATGACAACTTGAGTAGTGGAAAAAGGCATTAGAGTATGTCTCCTTCCTGAAAATTCTGGAGATATAACAGGCTTTGTTATGATCTTTTGAAAGTTCCACATCAAGGTATGCTATCTTCTCAGTGCAAAAAGAAAATGTAAACTGTAGGAATGTAGTGGTGGAATTTAAATATGACAACAAATCTGTTGCCTTGGTTTTAACAGAATTAATTCTTATATCAATGGCATGTTCATCGAAGCCCGGATTGATGTCCACATGTTTAACTACCTCAAGATGCCAGCCCCAAGGATACCTATATTTTTTGGTATCCCTAAAATTCACAAGAACTTACAAGACCCCCCAATGTGTCCCTTAGTGGATGCAAGAAATAGCATAACATATGCTTGTGCAAAGGTTGCAGATTTTTACATGAAGAAATATCTTTTACTGGAAGACCAAATTTGTAAGGATTCTTGGTCTTTCCTTGGCAAGATTAACAATTTAACTTTTCATGTTGAAAGAAATTTCCTAACAGTCGATGTTAAAGAACTCTACTCTTCCATGCCTCATGGTGAAGGTATGGAATGGGCCTTGGCAACTATGCAGAAAAATGGAGCCACACGGGAGGAATTGGATCTGGTGGGTGAACTGCTCGATATTGTTTTATCTTGGAACTTTGTGACTTTTGACAACAGATTCTATCTCCAAAAGATTAGCGTAGTGATGGGATCTCCTTGCAGGGCCAGCTTCACCAACCTAGTAATGGCATACTGGGAGAACCATTTCCTATTGAATGACAGTATTGGCGCGTCCGAAAGCATTCACTTTTACACACGCTTTTTGAATGACATATTCATCTTATTTGAAGGAGACTCTACCAAGGCAACAGATTTGTTGTCTCATTTAAATTCCACCACTACATTCCTACAGTTTACATTTTTCTTTTTACACTGAGAAGATAGCAGACCTTGATGTGGAACTTTCAAAAGATCATAAAGCCTGTTATATCTCCAGAATTTTCAGGAAGGAGACTTACTCTAATGCCTTTCTCCACTACTCAAATTGTCATCCCTTGTCACAGAAGAAATCAGTCGTGAAAGTGCAACTTATTAGAGCCGTACGAATGGTCTCTAAAAAAGATGACTTCTTATTGGAATGTGACTTATTAAAAGATATGTTTATCAAAAGGGGGTATCCCCCTGGGTTGGTACTTGAAGTGACATACAAAGTCAAATCCAAGAGCGATACTGGCTGGTATGTACCAATTTTGAGTCAAGAGCAGACCCTTCCACCTTCAGTATCTACCTTGGAAAATTCACTAGTTGAACACAATTTTATTTGTACTTTTAGTGTCGATGCTGGCAGCATCAGATCTATAATACTAAAAAACTGGTGTTTCCTTATTAATGAGAACCCAATAACAGGAAGTATTACAGACCAACCAAGAATTGTGTTTAGAAGGGGCACGAATCTAAAGGGCATTTTAGAAGGAGATAATAACCCTTTTAAGATTAGAAAAGGCATGTTTAAATGCAATATGTGTAGATTTTGTACATTTATGACTACAGGGTCTTCTTTTATTGTGGGGAACACTAAATTTAACATTAACCACAAAATTGATTGTCAAACCAAAGGGGTAGTCTATTTAGCCAAGTGCAACCATTGTCCAGCTTTCTACGTCGGGAAAACTGACAGGAAGCTGAGGGAACATGTATATGAGCATCAGTATTGCATCAACAATAATAAATGTGGAAATGCCTTGGCCAAACACATAGACACCTACCCTGAACATGAGTTCAGTTTTAAAGGGATAGACATGGTGCTGGTTAATGTAAGGGGAGGTCCATCTTCATTATTACTAGAAAAATTAGAATTAGTTTGGCAATTACATTTAGATGCAAGTAACTTTCCTGGTCTTAATGACTATTTACCGATGAAATGTATTTTGTGGCTCAAGAGCCTCATTAGATAGTTTGTATTACGGTCTGTAGTATAATTCCTATTTTCTACTGGTTAAATCAAAATGTGGTAGAGAATTTTAGTTGTAAAATACTTTTAATTTTAATGCTACTCTTATTTTTAACTTTTACTTAGAAATAAAATATTTACACATTTTAAAGTAGTAGTTCAGTAGAAGAAGTGCAAATAGATTACAGTTTTTTATATGCTGGAGTTCCTATATACATGCGTTTATCTACATGTTTGTATATACACGTTTTTACACAACTTTATAGAAGTGACAAATTGTTCTTGGATACATTGCCTTGTAGCTTTTTTCAATTAACAGATTTGATTGCTTGTTTAGCAAGTATTTAAGAGCATTGCAGTTTGTGATTAACTTGTCTGAGGAAGTTTTGCAATTGGAGCAGGATGAAAAGCAGAAGTGTGTTGCTTTACAATAAATCTTTGCATCTTATTTGGCTGAGCGGTGACTTATTTAGTTTGGATTTCATTTATTTGGTTTGAGTGTACTTGAAGTTTTGCTTTTTGCAACATCAAGGAAATAATATTAGGAAGGGCTAGAGTGGAGGATTAGCCAGGCAATTTTCAAATGAACAATGAGCTGAAATTTGCATAGGACCAAAACAAACAACTAGTGCTAGAAAATGTTGAATGTTTGCATGGAAGTGCCTACACAAATATTTTTATATGCCACATAGATTATAAAAGATGCAGCCACAAGTAAGAGGGGAGTGTTGGAAATGCATGAGAGGACAGATGGGAACTTGGGAACATAATATGTAATGCTCTGGATGAGGCAGCAAGGGCAGTCAATACTGGCATCTCAATTCACAACTGGCTGCACCTGACAGACTTTGTCAAACATGTAAAGGTGCCATTCTTCAAAGGCCCCTTTAATGGCACTAACTTCTTTTGTCCGATTGTAAGAGAGAAACTTCAGGAAAAGGGTAAGCATGGTAAGACTCTCACAGCCATAGACATCTGTGTTTAGATCTTACAATGCACTTTTGGCAAGAAGCAGAAGAGTCCTTGGCAATTGCAGTTTAAGTGACTGAGCAGCAGCAATCTTGCAAGAACCATAACGGTTGCAGATCTTTCCAAAACTTGTACCCACTCAGAGGTAAAAATGATTGACAAAATTAGAGCTAATATAGCTTCTTATCTCTGGGAGGGTCACAGCAGCAGCAAAATCCCTCAAGGCTTGCCTGAATATCCTGCTTTAGAGGCAGTCTGGGATTCCATATCCCTGAATCTATTTGCATCAATAGCCATTGTAATGGACAGATGAATTTGTACCATTATACTCAGAAGCTACAAAATTCCTTTCCATACCCCTTCCCAGCCCATTGCCTCCCTCCCTCCCTTCTGTAATGAGATGTTTCATTGAATCAGGGGAGTGTGGTAAGAAAACAAGTCCAGAACTTCATTCAAAAGGGGGCTATCAAATAATTTCTCATACAGAGAGGGTCTTTATGCTATTCAGGATTTTTTTGGTGCCAAAAAAGACAAGGGACCTTAGAACAGTGCTAGACCTCAACAGCCTCACTGAGTTTGTACCCAAAGAAGAATTCTGGATGATCTTGGTTTAAGTAATTCCTTGCTTGTCAAGAGGATGCTGTATGTGTTCTTAGTACTTTCAAGATACTTAGTAGCATATAAAGATCAGGAATGAAGGAGGATCTTGTACTCCTAGATCAGAGCCAGCCATAACTAGTTTTGGATTCTTCATTAGATCTCACCACAGCCCTAAGGGTGTTCCCCAAATGTATGGCCATGGACACTGCACACTAAAAACTGTAGGGCTTCAAATTGTTCTCATACTTAGATGACTAGCTGCTATCAGTTTGACCTCTGGACAGACTAGTTTCAGCATGAAAAATCTTTACTGCTTCTTTTCCAATTCTTGGCCATTACATTGAAGACTGCAGAGTCACAGACGAAGTCATTATAGATACTCATCTTTGTCTTTTGCCTTCTAGACACTATTATGCAAATTCTTTCTATCACTGGGGAGGATCCCACCTATCCAGTGGGTAGTTATGCTACTTCTACAGCTAGACTTCACTGCAGTGAGTCTTTACTTCAGAAACTCTGGGACTTATGGCTGGGACTATTTTCTGGTTTCTCATGCCAGATATTACATGAGAATGTTGCCACTGGTGAGGATCACACCTATCCAGTAGGTAGTTATGCTACTCCTACAGTTAGATGTTGCTCCAGTCAATCTTTACTTCAGAAAGTCTGGGACTTATGGCTACCACCATTTTCTAGTTTATCATGCAAGATATCACATTAGAATTCTTAAGCTGACCCTCAGAACACAGTAGTGTAAGTTTTCTGTCTCTTGTTGGATCATGTAAATCTTCCAAAGAATAATAAACTCACCACTGTTGGTGGTTGCACCCTCTAACATTACAGTGGGCCATCTTTTCCAACTACCCTTCCTCACAATGATTATCATTATGAATACCTCGACCCTGAGGTGGTTGGGCACTGTCAGGTTAAAATGGCTCAATAATACCCCATCATGGTTGGAGGGCAGCCAGCATAATAATATATTTGAGAAGAGAGTGTTCCTACTTACTCTATAGACTTCTCAACGATCTCTGCATCACAGTGTGATCACAATCCACACTAACAACATGGCTGTGGTATGGTATATAAACAGGAAAGGTGGAACTTTCTCATATCTCCTGTGCCAAGAGGCCATGAATGTATTGGAATGGTTTATGACAATAGCCCATATTTCTATGGATTCATTAGAAGACAGATCAACTGTTGTTTACTTATGCCACAAGAGTGGTCTCTAAGCTTATCAGTAGCATGAAAAGTCTTCAGTCACTGAGGAAAGCCTTGTTGTGCCTGTTTGCATTGCTGACCAACAAGCATAGCAACTTCTGCTAACTGATACCCACTCTGGAAAAGTGGGTCAAGTATGCTTTAGTCCAGAAGTGGCCCCAATGACTTCTGTAGGCTTTCCCCCATTTCCCTTTATTCCCAATATTCTCCAAAAAACCCTATTTTGGCTTGGACAATAGTAGTTCAGCCTCGCTTTCTAGACAGACATCTACTACTGAAGCTTCTCTACTTAACTAATCTGTCTAGGAAACCTCATCTAGGCATCCACTCTATATTTCTAACAACTTCACTTCTGTTAATTACTAGAGATACTGCATACCCACCTGAGGATAATCCGAATCCTTGTATCCACTCAGAGGCCAAATACTAGTAAAACTTATAAAAGTAAATGGATGTGTTTTGTGATTTGGGCTAGTTCCAAGGGGTTAGAATACTTTTCAGCTTCTAGTCTAGATGTTTTAGATTATCTTTTACAAATATTTGATTAAGGGCTGAGTTACTCTATCATTAAGTTTCAGCTTTTTGCAGTTGCCAGTTTTCACCAGTGTTTCTGTAACACTTCATTGGGCCCCTCACTGTCTATAAGACACTTCTCAGAGGCAGTTTTCATGCCAGGCCACCTTTTAAGGATCCTCTTCTCCTTTGTGACTTGAATTTCTTGATGGAAAAACGTAATTTTCCTGCAGCTGAGCCTACCTCTAGAATAGGCATAAAATATTTTTTCCTTGAAAACTATATTTCTAGTTCCCATTAATTCACTCAGTAGAATTTCAAAGATTCAGGCCTTGTAAGTAAATCTTCCCTACTTGGTCCTTTACAAGGATAGAGAAGTCTTGCAGACAAACAACACTTTCAGGCTTAGGGAAGCCACTTGGTTAAAACTGAACAAAATAATTAATCTTCTTTCCATTTTTCAGACTACTTCCACAGAAGAATGTATATTCTACATTGCCTGGATGTACACCAACAATTACATTTGCTTGCTAACAAGAAAAAAGTAATCAAGACAGTTTCTCATTTTTTGTTTGCTTTGCTGTCAATAAATTGAGCTCTAAAGTATCCAATGTCACCTTTTCCAGGTGACGTTTAGAGTTCATCTAATTCTGTTACATGAAATACAAGTCCTTAGCATTCACTTCTCGAGCACATTCAAATAGATTTGAGAATCATGTAATTTATACAATTCCTTTTCACTGGATTTTTTGAATAAAGCCAAGGAAGAATTGAATGGGGGGTTAAGTGCTTTTCTTCTTAAAATTAACATTCTTCCCAGAAGTAACTTGTTTGTCTAAGAGAATCCTGGTGAAGTAATTGTAAATTAAGTTTCCAGGTGAAAAGTTTTAATCCAAGGTGTCTGATAAATTCATTGGACTAACTGGTATGAACTTCCACCCTTTAATAAAAAGTTTAAAATGCCAAGTAGTAATGTAGTTATAAATATTAAAACCATTAAAAGAATGTGCAATCCCTCTTTGTGACACCATAATGGCATTTTTACTATGTCCTAATGGATAACAAGGGATGTGATATTGTCAGTCTCGCCTTTAGTCTTACTGATAGGTCAGATCCAATCCATCGGATCTGTCTCGGTCATTCTAAAACCTCGAAGTCTTCAGCAAAGCTCATGGGCATCCCTCTTTACCCATAATGCAACCCCCTAGCTTCCTCAGATCTTGTTTGCCCCTCTGCGGAAAAGGAAGTTCTTCTACCAAGCTCTGGGCTAAGTGTCTTTAAATTTGTTTCTTGTCACTAAATTTTTCTCAGTAGTTTTTCTCTTAAGTAGATTCTTTACCCTTTAGTGTGAGTGATAGGCCTTTCTTTAGTGGTTTTACACCATACTTTCGGAGGTTAGCATCCATTTAAGTCAGAGGGTGTCTAACTAATGTCCATTTCAGTTAGAGGACATTATTTCATTAGCCCTTATTGCTGTCTAACTAATGTCCATTTTAGTTAGAGGATGTTAGTTCTTTATCCCTTCTTGTTTTCCCTTTCTTTCCTTTCATCTGTTTAACTTAGAGGAAGATTAATTAGGAAAAAAATATTCTTCCACTCTTCTAACTTGTCTTGTTTAGCATAGAGGTCCTTTCTTCTGTGGGTGTGAGTGTGTTCTCGTTTTCTAAATATGTTTCAAAAAGAAGGGAAACCTGTTGGCTTCAAAAAGTGTGAGCAATGTGGGAAAAAGATGCCCCTTAGTGATTCACACACTTTGTGCATTTATTGCTTGGGGTCTCTTCATCTGCAAGAGTCCTGTTCAATTTGCCATGGTTTTAACCAGAGAGCTCTCTTGGAATGCAAGAACATTCTGCAAGAAGCTTATTCTGAAGAGGTTGTTAAAACCCCCATTTTCTGAGGCTATATCTACTTAGTCTTCTCCAAAATCAGAAAAGTCTTTAAAATGAGCTTCTTCTGCTCAGAAATCTTCTTCAGAGCTGAAGCAGAAAGTAACTAAATTGTCTGCTCAGACTGAATCATTGCAGCAGACAGGTCAAATTGGATACAAGACTCCCTCAGAGTAGTCAGAACCTACAACTCTGAAGTCCTCCTTATCTGAATCTTCAGTTTTGAAGATGGCTTTGACCACAGAATTTAGATATCAGAGACAGTCTCCTTCCTTGGAACCAATCCCTTCTCTGCTCCCTTCATCATTCTTAGCAAGGTCAAGATCTCCTCCCCTCTCCACCTGGTAAACCTGGAGTCTCTCCGATGAAGTTGTGGACAGGGTGGTGCAAAGGCTACTTAAGACACCAGCCTTGGCCAAATTACTACTGGATCCAAACCCACAGGTATTGGATAAAACACAATCTTTCCCCTTGGTGCCTGCTCCTCCTCCTCTGATCCATCCTTTTGTTTCTGAGCCGGAAGATTCTGACATCCAGCTAGTGTCCATATCGGATCCAAAACCCATAGGTTCTTTGGCTCTGATAACTGCCCCAAGTGTTTCCACTCAGTCGGAGCAAGGAACCTCTGGGAGCCAACACTCTCCGGTCAGGTCCATGGAGCCGGTTCAGATCTCTTTGGATCCAACCCTGCCTCTGGGGACTTTGGTGCAGGGTGAGTTCAGCTCAGAGCTTCTGTCTTCTAAGCCGGAGATGCCTTTGGCTCCGACAAACCTTTTGTCAGATCTGGGGTGTTCTTCAGAGCAGGGGCAGACAGCTTTTGAAGTCATGAGGAGGGTGCTAACTACTTCCCAGTCTCAGACACAGTCCCCCTCGGATCTTCCTCCCAACTCTGCGCAGGTGTCTTCGGTCTCTCATGTACCCTGTCCATGGGACTGTAGAGACTCCAGGCTTTAGGTTGTCCAACAGGGGACTTCCCCCATATTCTGAAACCTCTCCAGAATATCCCACTGAGGAGGTCCCTCAGAAGAGGACCTGCAAGAGGAAGCACCTTGACTCCCCGAAGGAGTCTATCACCTCTACCACCAATCTCAATGATGCAGAAGGGTCCCCACAGTCACATCATGAAGATGTCTCTTTTGGAGGCATCCTAGAAATTTTGAAGCACAGGGGTGACTGGCAGTCCACATCCCCTTTGGCCGAGGAGTTGGTGTACCTGAAGGCCTTTGGGTCTTGCCCTTCAACCTCTTTGGTGACCCCTCCTTCCGATGAGCTTATTAAGTTAATCTACTGAAAGGCTTGGGAGAACCCAGACTCTACAGAACCTACTCCTAGGAGGCCAAATAAATACATCACAGTCCTAAAGGACAAATCATTTTTGACAAAAGGTATAGCAGTGGATGCCATGGTCATGGTGTCCAAGACCATTTCCTCTATCCATCCTCCTAACAAGGATTTCAGGACCATGGATAGGTATGGGAAGTGCATTTTTACATCAGTGACCTTTTCCTTCCAGTTGCTGAACTACCTCATCCTCTTCACAAGACTACAGAGGGATCTTTTAAAGAAACTTACAGACTCCCTCCAAGGAGCTGTAGCTGATATGGTGGCAGATAAAGTCAATGCTCAGCTCGCCACCCTTAATTCTGTTGTCAACTTGTCCATTAGACTCATATCATATGCAGCAGATGGAGCGAGTAGAGAGGTGGGTTCGGGCATTTCGCTCAGGAGACAGGTCTGGATACATCTTTGTGATTTCACGGAGCCCTTCAAGTCTTCCTTCATGAATGTCCCCTTTGTTGGATCCTCTCTTTTTGGGACTAAGGTTAAACAGATGTTCACCAGGTGTAAACAGGAGGGGAAGACGTTATCTGCCATTGGAGTGCATTTTTCCACACCTACCAAACCATCTCCTAAAGGTCAGAGAGGTAGTGGGAAAATGTGGTTCAGAAAACCAAAGACGTCTTTCCAGGAAACACAAGGTGATAGTTCCTCTAGAGGCAGAGAGGGGAACAATAACGGAAGTCCCCACCCTCACAGCAGGGGACGCCTGCAGAATCAGGGGTCTAGAGAATCTTTCTTTAGTAGGCCCTTTCAGCACTCCTGAAGGGGTGCCCAATTGCTCATCTCTGGAGCCAGCTGGGGGGTCGACTGTCCCTGCAATGTGAAACCTGGCAAAAGATAACAAGAGACAAATGGGTGCAGGACATAATATCCAGAGGATATGACATTCCCTTCTCCTTTCCCACTCCTGTAAACAAGTCAGTTCCAGACATTCCACCCAGTCAGAAGGAACAAGCAACATGAGAAATCCAAAAGTTGCTAATAAAAAGAATCATCCAAAAAGCCCCTGCAGACCAGAGAGGATTCGGAACTTACTCATGATTCTTTTTAGTTCCAAAGAAAACAGGGGACTGGAGACCCATTTTGGACCTCAGCAGTCTGAACAAATCTGTGAAAAAGACCAAGTTCCAGATGGTGACACTGCAGTCGATACTTCCATTACTAGGAAAAGACAATTGGATGTGCTCTATAGACCTCCAGGATGTGTGCTACCACATTAAAATGGAAAGGCGATCCAGAAGGTATCTGCACTTCTGGCTAGGAACCAGTCATTTCCAGTTTTGAGTTCTGCTCACTACAGCCCCCAGAGTGTTCACCAAGTGTATGGCAGTAGTGGCGGCTCAGCTGAGGTGCCTAGGATTCCAGGTGTTTCCATGTCTAGATGACTGCCTCATAACTGCCCAAATCAGGCATCTTCTGCTACAAGCCATGGACTATACCCTTCAGCTCTGTTTTTCCATAGGTATTATTGTAAACTATGAAAAATCTGCTCCAGAGCCATGTCAGAACTTAAAGTTCATAGGAGCAGAGTTAAACACAACCACAATGGTAGCAAGACTTCCAAAAGACAGAGTAGACGATCTTCAGCATCATGTAAGATTATTAATCAGGAAGACATGACCTTCTGCAAGACTGGTTCTTCAGGTACTAGTGAAAATGGCTGCGGCAATTGTTCTCATTCCTCTAGCTCAGCTTCATATAACAATACTTCAGTGGCTACTTTCCACACAGTGGTCAGTCTTGGAACTTCCAATGTCACACAAAGTTTTGATTAACTAGTTCCTGCAAAAAGGATCTCCAGTGGTGGATTCACTCTCCATTAGTATCCCAAGGCTGCCCTTCATCCCCCCTCAACCCCAGGCCATGGTGACCATGGATGCTTCCCAGATGGGGAGAACATTATCTAGGGAAGACAGTCCAAGGCAGCTGGCAGGAACACGAGGGTCACTTGCGCATAAACATCCTGGAGATGAATGCAGTGCTTTTAGCATTGCAAGCATTTCAGGACACTCTCCCACTAGGAATGATAGCAATCCAGTCAAAAAATATGTCTGTAGTCTGGTACATAAACGAGCAGGGAGGAACCAGATCTTACCCCCTTTGTAGAGAAGCTATGAGGGTCTGGCAATGGGCTACCATCTCCAACCATTTTTTGATAGCAACCCACATCCCGGGAAAATTAAACATGATTGTGGGCAAACTGAGCAGAGCCATTTTATGGCCTCACAAGTGGTCCCTCAACCAGAAGGTAATGGAACAGATCAGCTTTGCTGTGATCTCTTCGCATCACCACCAATGCCAAATGTAGCAACTACTTTGCCCTGATTCCCCCCATGGGGAAGTTACCAAGGGATGCACTTCTTCATGATTGGCCACCCTGGGACTTATTTATGCCTTTCCTACAAGCCCTCTAATACCTACATTTTTCCAGAAAGCAAGTTTGTTGAAGATGACAATACTCCTAATTGCCCCCTATTGGCCTCGTCAAATCTGGTTCCTCTTTTTAAAGCCTCACCTTTGAGATGAACCATGGATTCTGGACCCTGCTATGGACCTTCTGGCTCACCTGTCAGGAAAGTCTCATCTGAACCTGAACAATCTCAAATTAACAGCTTGGCTGCTCCAGTTCCCCTGATCACCAGGTTTCTGTCCCTTTCCTCTCCAGTCAAACATATTTTATCTTCCCATAAAATATCTACACGAAAATTGTACCAAAGTAAATGGAGATGATTTTTTACATGGGCCAGCGAGAATCAGGTAGACCCTTTTTCTGCACTCATACATTCTATCCTGGAATTTTTGACAAAATGTTTCCATAAAGGAGCTGCTGCAGCAACTATTAGGATTCAGTTGGCAGCAATTTCCAATTTTCATATAGGAGAAAATGGTTCTGCAATCATATCACATAGGCTTTGTAAAGCTTTTTTGAAAGGAGCCAGTATGCTAAGCCCCCATATAAAAATGCAGCCCCCCCCCCCATATTTGAATTTTATCTTACCTAACATTATCTCTTCTCCCTTTGAACCATCAGCTACATGTGAGTTGAAGTACCTCTCCTGGAAAACACTCTTTTTAGTGGCTATTACTTCAGCCAGAAGAGTGTCTGAATTACAGGCTTTGTCTGCTAAGCACCAACACCCAGTTTTTCATAAGTACTTTATGCACTAACCCCTCATTTCTATTGAAAGTTGTCTCAGAAAGTAACCACAATCAATTTATAGAGCTTCCAGTTTTCTTTCCTAACTTCCAGAATAGAGGAGAATATTCACTACATCTCCTAGATGTTCATAGACAGTTACATTTCTACTTACATAGGACTTTTGAAATTAGAAAATCGGATCAACCTTTCATCTTTTATTTTGACATTAAAAAAGGTCTTCCAGTCACAAAATGTACCTTATGAAAATGGCTTATGCTTTGTATATCCTACACTTATAGCTCAAAGAATAGAACATTTCCACATAAGGTTAAAGCTCATTTTATAGGGTCTGTAGCCACGTCTGCATATTTTCAAGCTAGATTACCACTGGATAATATCTGTGCTGCAGCAACTTGGGCAAAACCTCTTGCCTTTCTCACTCATTACAAAGTGTATTTGGCCTCTAAGAGTAGAGCCTCTTTTGGTTCTATGGTTCTGAGGAATATTCTCCCATGAGCCACCCAAGAATCAGGTTGCTAGGGATGCGGTCCCATCAATGAGAATAAAGGCGAGATTGTCAACATCACATAAAGAAGTTATGTGCTTACCATGTGTGTTGTCCATCTCATCCTTTATTCTCACAACCCTCCCTCCATACGCCCCTGCCTATAATCCTGGGAGACCGAATACCATAATTTGGGTGCTACACATACATATAGCCTCAGAATTTATTCTCTGGTGTATATTTTAATATGTATAGATGTATTTTTATATATGCATAATATTTCTGTCTTACCTTTGTAAGAGTACTAGGGGCAAACAAGATCTGAGGAAGCTAGGGAGTTGCATTATGGGTAAAGAGGGATGCCCATGAGCTTTGCTGAAGACTTTGAGCTTTTAGAATGGCCAAGATGGAGCTAATGGATTGGATCTGACCCATCAGTGAGAATCTTGTTGAGCTCACTAAATTGGATGACAAAATGATAAATTTCTTAGTTGATATCTAACAATTTCATCTTATTTGAAGATGAATATTTCTGTCAGGCAAAGGGTGTCACAATGGGTGCCAATTTTGTACCTATTCATGCCAATTTTGTTATGTATAGTTGGGAGAAACAATATATGTTTGGTACTTATATTGCAGATACCTGGGCAATATATTTATTTTATGGAAAGGAATTGGCAACATTCTGGACAAATTTGTGAACAGCATCAACACTATACAGTTTTTGGTGCTTACTCACACTTATTCTGCTAATTAAGTCAATTTTCTGGCTGTAACTATTTTTAAGGACAACCAACAGGCATGCTTTATGTCCAACACTTATAGGAAACCCTCCTTCTGCAACAGTTACTTAGATTTCCATAGTTGTCATGCTTATCACTGTAAGAACAACATATTCAAGGGACAACTTGTGAGAGCAGCCAGGATGTGTTCTGAATATAACCTCTTCCTAGCAGAAGTTGACCAACTATTTAAGATGTTTTTGAATAGGAATTATCCTTTTGATTTTTTAAACGCTATATAAAACACTGTGGTAGAAGGTTGGGGGTAGTAAATAAGCATCTATATCAAATGATCGAATGTTTAATTAAGCGAATAACTAAACATCGATCACTAATAATAGCACACACAAAACATCGAACGGCAGTTTCCACTCAGGGAAACAATGCCATTGCCCAATGAAAATAAATAAATAAATAAACACAAATGAAGTGCAAGGCTGTGCCCCCTCACCCCCACTAACTAAATATACCAACTCCGAGATCACTGCAAATTGAAGAAAGGGCAAACTCTACACAACGGCCAAACAACTTGTTTCCCTGAGTGGAAACTGCTGTTTGCGGTTTTGTGTGTTCGATTATTAGTGATCGACATTTAGTTATTCAATTAACTAAACATTCAATCAACTAATATAGACCTATAAATACAACCCCTTTTAGGAGCTGCACAAGAAACTTATAACAACATGAACTCACATTCATACATATAGGTTGGACACAGTTGGGATAATTTCACTAACTCCTTGGTGGTGACTTACAATATGAGCTCTAAGATCAAGGATATTATAAAATAAACAACAGGTTACTGTCCCATAAACAATTTATTTGTATATCTAGCACCTTGGCCAACCAGCCTTCAGGGAGTAACATTCAACACTAAAATACAACATATATATAGAAAAGCACATATAAAACAATTAATTAATCATCCAATAAAACAATTATATCAAATACCTCCAATTAATTTCTTAGTTCAGTCCCAAAGGCATTAAAGTATTATACTACAACATAAAAACAGATTCCTTATACAAAAGTTTGTTTTTTAATAAGGAATTTCCCCCCATTTTAACATGAATTTTTTCAAGAACTGTACTCTGCAAGAATGAAAAATTACTAGCATGATATTCCTTAAAATGTGTTGCTGTTGAGCTCTCTTCCTTTTATTTCTTAATGATTTCTGTCCTGCTGTTTGTTTTATCATTCATTCATGGAATAAATATTTTCTGAACCTGAGGTACTTGTTACACTTATTGGAGAGTCCATGACCAGGATTTATGAGTTATTTCTTAATGTCCCCGATGTGCTCCTGCGACATCATTCTAAACATTTCTGTTAATCTCCCCGATGTAAAATAAGTTGCAGGGGCACCTCATGGCATAGATAATCCCTTCAGTACAGCAAGAAAAAATTCCTGTAGGATAAAATCTGACATTATTAATGCTACCAAAGCAACGTGTTATGAATGGACAAACACCACAGATATTACAGGGAAAAATGCCTAGTGCAGATGGATGTTTAACAATACTAACTTCAGGAGATGCAAAATTCCTACAAACAAAGCATATCTTTTAAACTTCACCCTCGTCTATATGAAATAAAAGGAACATCACCCAAAATTTTACATAATTCCCTATCCTTCATAAGAAACTCCCAACAATATTTTAACATGTCACGAACTTGTTCACTTGAAATATTATGTCGTAACAAAATATATTTTCTCTTTTCCCAATCTCTTCTTGTGTTTCTTAGGTTCATAGGTTCATAGGTTCATACTAGGCTATCTGCCCGAGGGCATTTACAAGCCTAGCCCATAGTTTTGTGGCTTACGCCACCCCTTTAGTATGGGGAACTATACCCATTATTTTGCTGTGCCTCTGTTGAGCAGTGACACTGAGGTAATCCCTGGGGTATATCTGCGATCTCCCATCCATTGGTCAAGATTTCTCTTGAACAAGGCCAGCGAGGTGCTCTGCCTCACATATACCGGGATTTTATTCCACAGCATAGGGAGTCTTTGGGTGATGAATCTATCCCTCCAGCACGTCCTATTAATAGCCATGTCGAGGTTTAAGTCTCCGCCCTTGTGGCTCTGACGGATCTAGATTTTTGAGGTGAAGCATATTCATCAAATCTGGGTTTGACATGGCCTTGTATGTTAGGCAAAGGTCACCTCTGAGCAAGCTGGCGACTGAATAGAGCTGGAGTTCTTTCAGTCGGGCAGCATAGGACAGATGTTTGAGACCCTTTATCCTTTTGGTGAGGAACTTTGTGGCCTCTCCAGCTGCTGCAAGTGTCGGGTCAGATACATTCCGAATGGGGCATTGTACTCAATCATTGGTCTGATGAGTGATGAGTATAGGGAGACTATGACCTCCCTTGATCTAGATGAGAATCCCTTCATGATAAGGTGGGCAATGTAGAAGGTCTTCCTAACTACTTTAGCTACATGGGTGTCGAATGACAGACTACTATCAACCTGGGTCCCCAGGTCCCTGATAACTTCTTCTGTACTCAGTGGATTGCCACCTATTTGGTAGCTAGGGGTAACCTTGTTTTTCCCGAAGGGTATGACTATGCATTTTGGCATTTAACTTTAGGCCATGGCTCTGGCACCAGTTATCCGTTTCTGTGAGACCCTTCTGAAGGATATCTGTGTCAGATGTGTTTTCTACTATGGCCCAGTTTGCAGTCATCTGCAAACTTTGTCAGCCATAACCCTCCTGTGTTTGCTTGTACTTGGAAAAGTAGATGCCAAACAAGAGTGGGCCCAGGACTGAGCCCTGTGGTACACCACTTGTGACAGGCTTTGAGTCTGACATGGCGCCAGCAACTCTGACCCTGTGGGTTCTGTCACTCAGCCAGTTTGCAACCCATCTTGTGATGTATGGGTTAACATTTAAGCTGATGAGTTTTTCAATGATACCCGAGTGGGGTATTGTATCAAAGGCCTTCGCCAGATCGAGGTAGGCTGTATGGACTGCCTTTCCCTCATCAATGGCTTTGGTGACTGTTTCGAAAAAGTCAACCAAGTTTAGAAGGCATGATCTGCCTTTGACAAAGCCAAACTGGGATGGATCCAAAGTCTGCAAATTCCCTGTCTTTATTTATGAGGTCCATTATGATCCTCTCCATGGCTTTGCAGATAAGGCTTGTCAAGCTAATGGGCCGGTAATTTCCAGGGTCGGTGGAGGCACCGCCTTTGTGAAGTGGGACCACAGTTGCAGTGCGCCACTCCCTGGGTACGTATCCAGAGGTAAGACTATGATTAAACAGCTGTCCTAGCTGTGGGTTTAATTCCTCGTTGAGTTCGTGGAGCACACAGCCGGGGACACCATCAGGTCCCATGGATGCTGTGTTTTTTGCTTTGGAGAGAGCAGTTCTCACTTGGGCGTTGGAGATGTTTGGGGGGTTGCAATCGCTTGGTATAGATATCTCTCCTTTTGGGGGGGAGTATAATCACTATCTGCTGTGTTCCATCTATCAAGTCCTAAAATATTCTGTAAAACTTCATTAACTAAGTCCTGATTTTACCCCATTTATAAACATATTAGCTATTCTATAAGCTTAATCAATAAAATCTTTCTCATTGTTACAAATGCGATATAATCTTAAAAACTACTCATATGGTAAAGAGGAAATCATATAGAGGGGGTGACAACTACTTCCATGTAAATATTGACTTTCATTCAAAAACTTTCTATGTACAGATGTATGAATCACACCATTGTCAAAGCCTCTTAAGCACAAATCCAAAAACACAGCCTCACTACCAAAATGTAACCCATCAAATATAAATTATATACATTATCTTGTAAATCAGAAACAAAATTTACAACATCATTTTCCCCTCCTTGACAAATAAATATTAAATCATATATATATATATATATATATATATATATATATATATATATACATATATATATATATATATATATATATATATAAAATAATGTAAAACATATTCACATATTTTTCATAAATTCATGAGTATATAAACAATCATCTTCAAATAAAGCCATCATTAAATTTGTATACATGGGGTCAAAAGTTACCCCCATAGCAGTGACTTAGAATTGTTGATAAATTATATTATCAAAAGTAAAATAATTATTCAAGAAACAAAAATGCACCAATAATAATATATTTACAGGCAGGATTATCACCCAAAGAGCGATATAACGCTTTTATTACATCCTTATGGCAAATAGTAGTATAGAGGCTTTTGACATCCAGGGTGACCCTGTGCATACCTTTATTCCATTTAAGCATATAAATTTTATTTAAGAAGTCAAAACTATCTTTAATATAAGATGGAAGTTTGGAAACAAAAGGAAGGAGAAAATGATGCAAAAACAAACATATTATGTAAAAAAATATTTGCATGCTGAAACAATTAGGTGACCAGGGGGATTAAAGAAATCCTCATGTATTCTAGGTAAATAATAGAAGGTTGCAAGACTGCAACCTTCCACAGAAAATTTATTTCCACATCTTCTTTTGAAAAGTACCCCAGTCTTAGGCCCTTATTCAGTAAACATTGAAAGCATCATTATACGAATATCACTTTTGTCATACACTGCCTCATCTTTCAGATGTTCAAGACACATACATATGTAATACTTAATGACTTCTTTGTTTCCTTTATCTGAGGGTTTTATAATTAAATCATTCCTCATAATAAGTTATTTCAAAGCCTCCCATACCCTTCTAGTCAAATTATAACTCATATGGTGTTTTTCTTTAATAAAATGATCATGCAGCTTTTCAACTGAATGATTAAACATAACTGAAAATTGTTTAATACATTCATTAGTGAAAGGAGGTATAAATTTGCTTTTGCATTAAATAGCCATAGTATCAAGTAAACAGCAAGCATTAATACAAGAATCATCATTGCTTGCATTGTCAATTTCAGAAACACAAGAAAAATACTGTCTTCAGAATTTTCAGAGTAATTGGAAATATCATGAATATTACGACTTAGTTTTAAGTTATGAAAACATTTTAAAAGAAGTTTTCGAACCAACTGAAAAATGTCTTACTTAAGAACATATATATGTGGAATAACTATAGGAACAAATTTTAAACCTAAATTCAAAACATTCAAATGTTCATCCAATCATGTACATCCTGATAAATTTAAAAACAGAGACTCAGAGTCAAGCTCAGTAATACCATGTTTAGAAAAATCTAAAAGTTCATTGCCATCTACCTCTCTTAGGACATGGCTGGAATTGTCCTTCAGGTGCAGCTGTATAGGTCCCATTAGTGCTTCTCCCTCTTTTACGGTTGTTGCATTGTTGTCCGTCACTGTTGGTTCCCATGAATACACTGCTGGTGTGCTGTCAGATCCTGTGCTAGGGGAGAGAAGGAAATCCGTTATCATCACTATCTGACCCCATTGTAAAGGCCATACCATCTAAAGACATAAATGAAATAGAATTTGTCTTTTTAAAACCTCCACTCTGACATAAGGGTTTACCTTGTTCTTTAGTTTTATGACTGGATCTCAACATAAAGGTCCACCCATTTTTGTAATCACAGATCCCTCTCTTAAGTTTAAACTTTTTCTGCTCAACAAGTTCCAGCTCAAGAGTTTTAAGTTTCTCGTTCATATTAGTTATAAAGTTTTCTAGCTGAGCAGCAGCAAGGTGAGCAGAAAAATAAGAATATAAGCCAATTTTTAATCTTTTAACTTATGTTGTTTTAACCGGTCTCTCTTAAGTATATTGTTTCCAACAATTAAAATATTTTAAAAATTAATGAAGAAGTTTACAAACAATTGGGAGGGGACCCAATTTTGTATAAAAAACAAACAGAAATTGCAAAAACCTTCTTCAACATCCTAACACTCATAATGCTGTTGGTAAGGGGTGTACCTGTAAATGTAGGGCATGTAGTCAATGTCCCCACATATTTGAAAATGAAGTGATTGTCTTTAATAGGTTCCCATACAAAGTTGTTTTAGCATCCCAGAATTGTGCTGTGTTGGGGTGTTATACATTACAATTTGTAAAGGTTGTTTGAAGTTTTATGTTGGGAAAACTAAAACGCAGTTTAGAAAGAGAATGTATGAGCATTTATATGCAATATCAAAATATAATGGTAATAATGCACTTTACAAGCATACATTAGAATGTGGAAAATCCAGGTTTTTATTTGGCTTACTTGAATTAGTCCCCAGTGATGTAAGAAGAAGTGGTCCCTGGGAAACTATACTTGAGTACAGGGAACTGGTTTGGCAACTTTGGTTGGGTGTTCCCAGGGCCTTAGCTTCAATGACCTGTTATTCCAGTTTTAAAACTTAGATCAAACCAATTTTGATAAATATGTTCAGTCACTTTTGAGGTTTGAGACATATATATATATATATATATATATATATATATATATATATATATATGTGTGTGTGTGTGTGTGTGTGTGTGTGTGTGTGTATACACACACACATATATATATATATATATATATATATATATATATATATATATATATATATATATATATGTATAGATATATAAATATATATATATATATATATATATATATATATATATATATATATACATGCACACACACACACACACACACACACACACACATAAATATATATATATATATATATATATATATATATATATATATATATATATATATATATATAAATAACAAATCTGAAGTAGGGACTTCATTTGTCAGCAACCTTTGGGATATGGATCCGATCTCGGATCCGAGCCGGCAACTTCTATCACAGCATAGATCCGAGCTCCTAGCTCCTCCCCTTACCCATAATCCCCTGCCTACCCTGACTGACCCCAGATCTAGTTTGCCGCTCTTCAAGCAACAGCTAGATTCCAGAGCGCTTGGCGATTTTGTGAGAAAAAAAGTTTTTTTCTTCCTTTCTGATTGAGTGATTGTGGGTGCGTGTTAGGTTTACCCTTAACACTAAAACTTCTTATTTTTAGCTTACTTAGCTTAAATTTAAATTTTAATTTTTCCTCCCTCCCCGCTGGTCGTAGCGTGTGTGTGTGTCTTGAGTGTAGGGGCCTAGTGAGTGTGCTTTACTTTAGTTATGTCGGAGGCCCCTAAAGCCATTTTTTCGAAATGCACCGAGTGTGGTCACAAGCTTTCACCTGCTGATGGCCACACTCGGTGCGTTAGGTGCCTTGGGGTTGAACACCTCTCTTCGGGTTGCGCGATTTGCACGGCGTTCAACCCCAGGGCACTTAAGGATCGGAAGTCGAAGCTGGTTCTGGCGGGCCTTTTACCCCCAGACTCTGCTTCGGCCTCCGGTACTTCGTTGACTGCTACCCCCCCTGGTAGCGGTCACTCCTGCCTCCCTTCCTCCGACCAGGACTCAACCTCCTGCTTCGGCTCCGGAGGATAGGGAGTCCAGGAAAGAGAAGCGGAGGGAGAAGCACCTTAAGCGGCGGGCCAAGGACTCTTCATCGGCCCCGTCCGCCAAGAGGGCTTCTCCGTCCAGGTCTTCTCGGTCTCCTCCTCCTCGGATCCGATCCCCTTGTTTCTCCCCGGGACCCGAGGAGGAGGTGACCCGGTCCCCGTCGAGGTCATCGAGGCGACACTCCAGGTCAGCCTCGGTGGCCTCTTCGAGGTCCACCTTTAGCATGTCAGATGCGGACATGGACCGGATGATGAGGAAATTCATCCAGGCACAGATGCAGATGGGAGTGCTCTTGCCACCCCCCACTCCGGGGGGGAGCTCGACCCCTTTTTACGCCCCTATTGCTCCTTCTCCGACCCGCATTCCGGGTTCGGAGCACTCGGAGCTGAGCCACGTTGGATCTGGGAGTGGGTCGGAGCCGACCATGCTGGGCACGTCGGCTCCGACGGCTCCCTCGAGTTTGTCGGATCCGACCTCTCGGAGCCATGGGCCGAGCTTCGGATCTGAGGGATTCGGTGTGCTTTCGGCTCCATCCCGGTTGGAGCACACTGGTCCCTCGGATCCGATGTTCTCGGCGCCGGGTCCGATCCCCACTTCAGATCCGAGTGGGAGTCAGGTCTCGGATCCGTCAGAGAGCGGCTCCCCCTCGGCTTTCGCTGCGGTGGAGAGGGCACTGTCGAGTGCTTCCAGGCCTCCGGTCCTGGCTTCGGCTCCTTCCTGCACTCCTTCTCATCTGGTCCTGGCTCCCCTCATCCGGCCCTCGGGGCAGCCTGCCTCAGCGCCTCTAGGAGTTCCAGTGGAACAAGATACAGCCCATGAGGACTCCTCGGACAGCCCCCCCGAGGAGATTCCTCACAAGGCAAAGTGCAAGAGGAGGCACATAGACTCCCCGGAGAGTCTCACCGAAGATACGGACTTAGATGAAGGGGAAGGCTTCCCTAGGTCATCCCCCGAGGATGTCTCCTTCGGAGACATCATGGAAATGCTCAAAATCAGGGGTGGGTGGTCTGCCCCCAAGGCTTCCTCTGATGAGTCCATATTCCTTGAGGCGTTTGAGGCAGGACCATCTACCTCTTAGGTGTCCCCTCCACACGACCCCTTGGTGGATCTCATATCCACTAGGGCTTGGAAGGAACCGGACACCATAGAGCCAATCCCCAAGTGCCCGGACAAAATTTTGAGCCCCCCTGCAGAGAGATCACACTGGAGCAGAGGTCCCCCTGTGGATGCCATGTTGGTGGCTGCAGCCACCAAGAAAGAGTTGGCTCAGGAGAGCCCCACGGTTCATCCTCCGAGCAAGGAGTCTCGCGCGATGGACCATCTTGGGAAGCAGGCCTTCAGTTCAGCGACCTTCTCTATGAGGGCCTTGAACTACATGGCACACATTATTCGGATGCAGTGGGATCTAATTAAGGAATACGCTGCTTCCCCCCAGGGTCCATGTCGGAGGGAGACAAGGATCTGCACCCCTCCCGAATGGCCACCCTCTGCTCTATTTCTAACACCTCTATGCGGCTGTTGTCTCATGCTACAGAGGGAGCCACTAGAGCAGGCGGAGTTGGGCTTGTCATGAGGAGACAGGCCTGGCTCCATCACTGTGACTTCTTGGAACCCTTTAAGGCGTCATTCGCGAATGCCTCTTTTGATGGTTCTGCACTGTTCGGCAAAACCGTTCGCAACACTCTTGTCCAGAGCGAGAAAGACGGGAAGACTTTGTCTGCCATTGGAGTCCACTTCTCTGCGCCCCAGAGGTCCTTTTCCAAGAACCAAAAGGGTCAGAAGAAGATGTGGTTCCGAAAATCGCATCAATCCCAGTCTGCTCAGGACAACCAGTCCTCTCGTGGCAGAGGAGGACAGGGAGGACGCCGCCCCAGAGGCAGAGGGGGTCCCAGGAATTTTGGGTCCAGAGAACCATTCTCTGAGAGGCCCACGCAGAACCCATGAGGGGTTACCCAGCTGCTCCACTCTGGAGGCAGTCGGGGGGGCATTTTTCGAGGCACCTAGCAATGTGGGAGTCCATAACAATGGATCGCTGGGTGCTTCGTATTATATCCAGAGGTTACCAAATTCCCTTTATCGTAACCCCCAGAATCAGAGGCCTCCCCGACGTACCACCCAGTCAGAGGGAGGCGGCTGCTGCAGAAATTCAGCAGCTTCTGCAAAAAAGAGCCATCCAGCCCATCCCCCCAGATCAAATCGGATCAGGGTTTTACTCCAGGTTCTTTCTGGTGCCAAAAAAGACGGGGGACTTGAGGTCCATCCTCGACCTCTCTCTCCTAAACCTGGCGGTACCCAAAGAAAAGTTCCGAATGGTCACATTGCAATCTGTCCTCCCCTTATTGCAGGAGGACGACTGGATGTGCTCCATAGACCTCAAGGATGCGTACTATCACATTCTAGTGGACAGGCATTCCAGGAGGTTTCTCCGCTTCCGGCTGGGAGCCAGTCACTTTCAATTCAGGGCCCTCCCCTTCGGCCTCACCTCAGCCCCCAGGGTGTTCACCAAAGTCCTAGCAATAATAGCGGCCCACCTGAGACTCCAGGGAATTCACGTCTTTCCATACCTGGACGACTGGCTCCTTACGGCCCCAACAAGGCATCTACTTTGTTCATGCAGGGATTATTTCCTCAGTCTGGCTCCACTATTAGGATTAACCATCAACATGACCAAATCCTCTCTGATCCCTACACAGGTGTTGGATTTTATAGGGGCGAGACTGGATTCCAGACAGATGCTTGTGTTCTGATGTTGCACATGCAGGCCATCCTTCAACTGCAAACTCCTTCGGCGGAATTGGTCCTGAGGGCTTTAGGATCTATGGCGGCTGCAATCCCTCTTCTGCCATTGGCCCGGTTGAACATGAGGGTCCTGCAGTGGACCCTCCAGGTACAATGGTCCCTGTCTCGCAGCCCCCTGTCTCATCCCATTTCCTTAAGCAAGGTTTGCAGAAGGTCGCTCGTGTGGTGGCTCCAGTCCCCCAATCTCCACACGGGACGTCCCTTCTCGCTACCACCGCCAGTCGACACAGTGACCATGGACGCTTCTCGCCTGGGGTGGGGGGGGGGGCATTTTTCAGGCAGGACAGTCCAAGGTATGTGGAACGATGTAGAGACCTCTTTGCATATCAACGTCCTAGAGATGAGGGCGGTGCTTTTGACGTTGTAGGCACTACACAGCTCTCTTCCGGTAGGGACGATTGCAGTACAGACAGACAACATGTCAGTCATCTGGTACATCAACAAACAGGGGGGAACCAGGTCTTACCCCCTTTGCCGCGAGGCCATGAGAGTGTGGGAATGGGCGATTTCCACCAATCACTTTCTCATATCAACGCACATTCCGGGACGGTCCAACATTCTAGCGGGCAGGCTCAGTCGTACTATCCTGACTCCTTACGAATGGTCTCTCAACCCTCGAGTTGCAGAGCAAGTATTTGCCCGATGGGGGTAAACTTGTTGCGATCTTTTTGCCTCTCCTTCAAACACCAAATGCAATGATTACTTCGCTCTGATCCCCCCTCCGGGGGAGTCCCCGAGAGACTCTCTAGTTCATGCTTGGCCTCCCGGTCTGCTTTATGCTTACCCTCCTCTTCCCCTGATGTTGAAATTATTGCAGAAAGCCAGGCAGTTGGGGAGCAAGATGATCCTCATTGCCCCATTCTGGCCTCGTCAGATATGGTTCCCTTACCTATGGTCTCACCTAGTGTATCCACCATGGATTGTAGATCCCCTCCCGGATCTCATTTCTCACCCTCTCGATCTTCCGACTCCGAACCTGGTCAACCTCAAGCTGACGGCTTGGTTGCTCCAGTTCCACTCCTCATAAGGACTCCCGGGATCTCATCACCTGTCAAAGCCATCTTGTAGCAGCCCACAAGCCTTCCACCAGGAGGGTTTATCGGAGTAAGTGGAAACGCTTCACCATTTGGGCAGAACACCATCGTTTAGACCCTTTTACAGCCCTGATAGCATCGGTTCTAGATTTTCTAACCTCTCTCTTTCACCAGGGGGCTAGTTCTTCCACAGTCAAGGTACGACTTGCAGCAATCTCATACTATCACGTGAGGCAAGAGTCTGGCCCTCTTATCACTTCCAAACTGTGTAAGACCTTCCTCAAGGGTACCTTCCTCCTTAGGCCTCCAGTCAAAGAGGTGGTACCTCCATGGGATTTATCCCTAGTCTTACAGGCCTTGACTGGTCCCCCTTTCGAACCGGCGGCCACGGTTGATCTCAAATTTCTCTCTTGGAAGACAGCCTTTTTGGTGGCCATAACTTCAGCCAAAAGAGTATCGGAATTGCAAGCTCTTTGTGTCAAACCACCATATTTGGTCTTTTACCCGGATAGGGTTTACCTCAGGATCATTCCCTCCTTCCTACCTAAGGTATCATCAGAAGCGAACATCAATCAGTCTATCAATCTCCCAGTGTTTTTCCCCAACTTTCAAAACAAAGGAGAGTACAAGCTGCATTCCTTAGACTTACACAGACAACTATGTTTTTATATTCATAGAACTGCTGATCATAGGCAATCCGATCAGTTGTTTATCTCCTTTGCCAAAAGTAATTTCGGAAAGCCAGTTTCTAAAGTTTCGCTCTCTCGATGGATCTCGAGTTGTATTCTCTTAGCATATCAGAGCTCGGGAAGGCCTGCACCTCAAGGAGTCCATGCTCATTCTACTAGGGCCGTTGCCACATCTGCGGCCTTTCAAGCTAGGGTTCCACTGGATGACATTTGTTCCGCAGCCACTTGGGCTTCATCTCACACCTTTATCAGCCACTATAAAATAGATGTTGTCTCCCGAGGTAGGGCGTCCTTTGGCTCTGCGGTGTTCCGGAATATCCTTCCATGAAGGCCACCCAAGATTTAGGTAGCTGGGGACTCTGTCCCAAAGGTTGCTGACAAATGAAGTCCCTACTTCAGATTAAGAAGTTATGTACTCACCATAACGTTCCATCTGAGTAGGTATCTTCATTTGTCTGCAACCATCCCCCCCTCCTTCCCCCTGACCAAAATGATCGTTCTTGAGGTTATTAGCATCTGTTCCCTTTGGTCAGGGTAGGCAGGGTATTATGGGTAAGGGGAGGAGCTAGGAGCTCGGATCTATGCTGTGATAGAAGTTGCCGGCTCGGATCCGAGATCGGATCTGTATCCCAAAGGTTGCAGACAAATGAAGATACCTACTCAGATGGAACGTTATGGTGAGTACATAACTTCTTATTAACAGTGGGTAAGATGGTGATTCAGGTCATAGCCTGCTATAGGTTCCCAACTATGTCCCAAGACTCTCACGTCACGTTCCTAAGCACCCTGGAAACTGTTATGGTCCAGCCCAACACTTTCATACTGGGTGACTTCAGCTACCCTTCCATCAACTAGGAAAACTGCTCATGCACCAATACACTTGCCCAACGCTTCCTGGAATTCATTAATTACAATAGGCTGGACCAACTCATTCTTACCCCCCTCCTAGAGAAAGCAACATCCTTGACCTGGTTATTACTAACATGGGAAACCATTGCTCAACACCAATAGTCAATTCCTCCCTGGTTAGATCTGACCACAAACTAATTACCATGAAAATCCACATCTCATCCACACCGCCAGCAAAGGTAACCACCATGAAAAACTTCTCCAAAGCTGACTTTCGGCTCCTAAAAACAGTGGTGGCTAACTTCACGGCACCCATGCAAATGGAAAATAGGTGCGTGACTGCCGAATCATACACCAATGCACTGTATGAACACGTACATAAATGCATGGAAATAGCCATACCCAGCAGAACCAAGACACTCTCCTCCAAAAAAAAGGAAGCAACTCTGGTGGTCCCCTGCCATTAACAATCTACACAACAGAAGGAAGAAACTGTTGCAGAAAAAGGTGAAGTCCCAAGACTGGAAAAACACCCTTATTAGCCTGAACAAAAAGATGAGATTCCCTCATCAAAACTTCTAAAGCTAGCTATGAAGAAAGAATTGTGGCAGACACTAAAAACAACCACAAAGCCTTTTACAGTTATATCAAGAATCTCCACGGCAATACCCAGATTTGCTCTGGGTTACTGCACAATGGCACCTCCTATACTGAGCCAACAGATATTGTCAACATACTGGCCGACAGATTCATTGCCAACTTTACCCCTCCCCCCCAAAAGACCAATCACAATACCAGAAGAATGCCAGGCACCCAGCATTACTGCAGCACAGGTTAAAGCTGCCTTGTCCAAGGCCAAGATTACAGCTTCCATGGGACCTGACAATATCCCTGGCTGTGTTCTACATGAACTACAAAGTGAACTTGCACCACACCTGTGTGCCCTGTTCAGTCACAGCCTCACCTCAGGCTTTGTCCCTGCAGAATGGCGCACTGCTACAGTCATCCCTCTCCATAAAGGGGAACAATTATAGACCCTGGGAATTATCGCCCCATTAGCTTGACAAGTGTGTTATCTATGGAGTGCATCATCATGGACCTAATTAACAAGGATATAGGGAATCTCCAATCTCTGGATCCCAAGCAGTGTGGTTTTGTGAAGGGTAGATCATGCCTGCTCAACCTGGTTGACTTCTTTGAGTCAGTCACCAGAGCTGTGGATGAGGGCAAGGCAATTCATGCAGCCTACCTCGATCTGACCAAGGTGTTTGATACCATTCCCCACTCAGGAATTATTGATAGACTCGCCAAATTAGACACCAACCCCTATATCACTAGGTGGGTTGCAAATTGGCTCACAGGTAGAACCCACAGTGTGACAGTAGCAGACTCCATGTCAGACTGCCGACCAGTCATGAGTTGTCCCACAGGGATCATTCCTGGGTCCTCTCCTGTTTGGCATCTACTTCTCAGAAGTCCAGACCAACATGAAGGGACTCTGGCTGACCAAGTTTGCCAAAAATTACAAGCTGGGAGCCATTATTAACTCCCAAAGTGATGTAGACATCCTACAGAAAGGCCTCACTGAGACCAACAAATGGTGTCAAAACCATGGCATTAAGGTTAATGCCAAAAAATGTATCGTCATTCCCTTTGGGAAAAACTCAGTTCCCACTAATTACCACATTGATGGTAGCCCACTGAACAATGAAGGTGGTATAACAGATCTGGGGACACAGGTTGACAGCAACCTCTCTTTTGACCACCACATTGCCACTGTGGTCAGAAAGTCCTTCTATGTGGCACATCTCATTACCAAAGGTTTTGCATTCAGGAAAAAAGAGGTCATCATCTCTCTCTACTCTTCCCTCATTAGACCAATCATCAAGTATAATGCCCCATTTGATATGTACCTCACTAAACTGCAACAGTTGGAAAGGCCACAAAAGTACCTCACAAAGAGGATCCTAGGTCTTAAACACATGCCCTTCATGGACAGACTCAAAAAACTCCAGCTTTTCTCTGTTTCACATCATCTATTAAGAGGAGATCTCTGCTTGACTTACAAAGCCATGTCTGACCCAGCCCTGTTAGAAATGTTACACCTAAAGAAATCTAAATCCCTCCGCACCATACACTCCAGGGACCTCAACCTCATTACCACAATCAACAGAACATGCTGGAAGGGCTGGTTCATAACCCACAAACTGCCCATGCTCTGGAATAGACTTCCCATAAATGTCAAGAAGAGCACCTCACTGGCCCTCTTCAAGATAAGTCTTGATGAGTGGATGGGAAATAGAAAGTTCACCCCGGGGATCACTCCAGTGGCTCTACTTGATAGAGGCACCAGGTACTATCGGCAGCATTATGCCAGGGCACTTCTTCCTGGTTATACATTCTTTCAGTTAATACTTGAGTCATAATTAATGTTTTTTTTTTATGATTGGAGAATTGTAACATGTGATTTTATTGAGACTGTATTTAAACTAATGATTTTAATTGCAACGTGGTTCTGAAGATGTCCCATTTTAAATGTAAGGGTCAAAAGCATTTAACCAATTTCTTTCATCTTTACTGAAATATTTTGAACAATAAACAACTTTTTTTAGATTTGGTGTACTAGTTTTCTTCCTTATGGTTTGGGAGAAGTATTCTGGAAAAACACTACTTGAGCTGTTTTGGTGATTTTTTACAAACTTAGAAAGTTGATAGCATAACAGGTTTTGTATTAGCATGAATTTTCTGTATAGTATTAATTCCAAAACTCAAATGTCTGTCATTATTTTCTAACTTTAATCTTTGATGATTTGCCAGAAAACCATAATTTTATGATAAAAGTACAAAAATATGAGGCAAAAATCTGTACAGTTATGAGGTATGGCTGGAGGACAAAGATGGCTAAAGTTCGAGCTAAATTTATCAGCCAATAGGTTTGCTATATCTACAGCCTCAGTGTAGGTAACATTGTTCACAATCAGCTCAGTGCACTGCTGGGTTGTGCTTTTAAAATTATATACATAAAATTTTCTTTATGATTGTTTTTGGCTTGGTTAGCTGTTTTAGCCTCAGGCTTGGATTTGGTGGATTTTATTAAGCTTTTGCTTATTTATTTTAGTGACAATGGCTGTAACATTTTAAGAATTACTCTTCTTACTTTTCATCAAAATTCTTTTCCTTTTATTATAAAGCTTGTTGATATTATGGTTCCGCCATGTCAATTTGTTTCTGGGGTTTGCCCTGCACTTGCTCTTATTGAGTACAGCTACATCTATGCAGCTGTTTACAGGCTGGTATAATGTGGTGGTGTACAGTTCTATGTATTCAGTAGACTTAACTGGATTTGGTGGTGATTTGAAGCTTGCCAACGTATCAACTTGGAGAAGGTGGTTTGTCTCAAAGAAATTTCTAAAGGTACCTTGGGTGGAAGGGATCTCTCGTTTCAGTTTTATTTTGAAGGGGATTGGTTTATAGTAATTCCTAACAAATGAAGATATGCAAGGGGAGGTGCAAGATGCTCCCATATTAGTAAGGATAAGATCCAAGTTGTTGTTCCGCCTAGTGTGTACTCTTACTAATTGTTCCATGACATTTTGTATTGACAAAGCCCAGGAATCTCTATGCTTATGCACTAGTAGTGGTGTAGGTTTCCCATTTTATAGTTAGACAGTTTATATCACCTAGGAAAATGGTAGTGGGAATTAATGCTGAGTGATTCTAGTTCCTGTAGATATGTTGTGGCTTTCTTTTGTCATAGAGTGAGTTCTTTAACTTGTTAATAGATGATAGGGGACCTTTTCGATAGCTCTTTGTACAAGAAGAAGCTCTAGTGCATCATGCTGCTTTACCAACCTTAATGTGGGTCTCTTCTGGATATAGATTGAGGCACCTATACCTTTTTCCCCTCCTGCATACTATCCGGTCTGAATAGTTCTGCACAGCCAGAGTGCTCTCCGCTATTTTAAATCATGTCTCAATCACTACACAGACGTCAGTGTCCTCCATGGTGAGAAGGGCTTGTAGGGAGTGGAATTTCTTGTTTGGGTTCTTAGCAGTGATTAGTAACACCTTCACATTTTCCATTGCTAGTTTCTTTATGTTAGAATGTTTATCAGGCTGACATTACCTAAAAAAAGGACTATGGGGGTGGACAATGTCTTCGCCAGTAATCAAAACCCTAGAGTGAACAGATGCAGGCCATCCCTGGTGAAAGAGTATGAGTCTGTCACTCATATCCTCCCAGGCTGACAATTATTGGACCACCTTTGAATGACAGCAAAAACTAATCCATTTATTTATTAAAATCAACTATTTTTTGCTCATACTGGGACAATACTTTTGGGGGGGAGGGGTAAAGTTGGCAATTAATCTGTCGGCTCACTGCTAGGATGATACTTCCTTGGACACATAGTCTGAGAGGTCCATTATCTCTCTCTTCATATAGTCCAGGGAGGTACACCTCAGGTTACTGACTCCGGCATGAACTATGACAAAGCCATACTGGCACTTGTTCAAGGACTTGAGTGCATGTGTGATCTGATGGATCCTGGCACCAGACAAGCAATTAACCATCACTCTTTCCTTGCTCAGCCTGATAAGAGACGCATCTGTAATAACTAACAGTGGCGTCAGCCATATCAAGAATGTTTGGTTGGGTCGATGTTTGCCTTATGGGCTCAGTATCTATGACTTTGGGACTCTTTGTGCTATGTGAGGAAGTAGGCTTAATTTGCTGAGTGCACTTTGTCCCTGTGTTATGTTTTAGAGGTCTTTGAGATATAGGCAAGTTAGTCTTTAGAATCTCAGCATATGATGGATTATATGTTGTGATGGCCATCATAGCATCATAGTAACCTTGTCTCTTCCATGTTACTCAAAGTGCCAGCACATATTACATCTTGACCATCACCCCATCCTTCCTATGCTCCCACAATACTGCAGCCAAATTATTCCTCTGGACACATACCATGGGTGCAATGTCTTCTAAAATCTTAGCTTGCGTTTGTACCATCAAGAAACATGTCCTTCATAGTCCCTGCCAAGGCAGACACTCTTTGCATCTATAACTTTACAGCTTTACAATAATATGCAGTGTTCTTCCTGTATTGGAGGGCCTTCCCACCCTACGTGCAGTATCTACCATACAGTCATTGTGTAGCACTTCAGCCAAAGTCTCTTTCAAACACTCCTATGTAAACATAATTAGGTCTTGACTACCTACCACCTTCACAGTCTTATGTTCCTTGTCCTGCTTCTGCAATTAGGGTTATTACATTTTGCAGTTAGTGCATCTGAAGTTTGCCTCAGGTCCTCCATTTCATCCTCAAACTAATGCACAATCTGTTTCAGCACCTCCACTCGCTCACTATTTGCTACCACTTCCTCTTGGGACAATGCGGCTTCCTTCCTAATTTTCTCTAGCTCAACTTTAAAGCCCACATCTCCACAGTCAAGCCCTGGAGGTGCTTCAATATTTTGTATATTTTTGCCTCCGTCCTCCTACTCACTTTTAGTAAAATTTCTGGCCACTAATGACACAGCATCTTCACACAATTATGCCACTATTCTTGTTTCAAACTAACACTTCTACGTCACTATAATGCTGTCACATGCAGTGGCCAGTGATAGTGCTCCCTTATTAGGCTGCCTTTTGCTTCAAAGTTGAACAGCACCCCGGTCCCCCAAGATATATCTATAGGTTGATTGCATCATCCTAACAGAAAAGTAAGCAGATAAAGCCAGCTTTAGTTTCCATATGCTAAAACAGGAAAATGTAATAGAAACCATCAACGTAAACACAGAACACTCCCCAAGAGTATAAGTGAACCATTCAACACTCCAAATCACTAAATCCAGCAAAAATAGACACTAATGTAGTATAATAAAAAAATAAATGCATGATGGAGGACTGGAATGCAAAACAGAAGGCACATCGGATGAAACTGAGTACAGATAAGACAGTGGTCATGGCAACAAATGAGGGGAATCAGAAAAGCTGAAAACTGATATAAAAGGGAAAGCAATACAACAGGTTATCAGCTTTAGGTATCTGGCGGGTATGGTTGAGTTGAACGGAAGATTGAATGAGAAAGTTAAAGCTAGAATTAGAGGTACTCCAGCCAACTGGCACAAAATGTCAGGGACTGTGTATGATAGCAGAATACCAAAATGAAAAGCAAGGTGTGCAAAACAGTGGTGTGACCAGTATTTCTTTATGGCAGAAAAACCTGGGTATAGAAGGCAGAGGAGCTGAAGAAACTTGAGATGAGATATCTGAGATGGGTACTAGGATGACCATTGTGGGGCAGAAAAAGAAATGAGAACATAAGAGCAAAAAGCTAAAGTAGCCCCAGTTGCTGAGAAGGTCAAGGAGAATAGATAGCGATGATTTTTTCGCAAGTACAGGAAAGCAGAAGATGATTTATTAAAAAAAAGATTTGGGAGAAACAGAAAGAAGACAGGAAGAGATGAGTATGTCCAATGAAGACATGAATGAATTATGTGAGAGAAGACCTGTGACAGTCAGGTATGACTGTCAAAGAAGATGATAGCGTAATAAAAACATAAAAAAACAGGCTATCCCTTATCTATTTCAGTGACAAAAACAGTAAACTAATTAATTTGTATTTATTATTTATTTATTTAAATTTGTTTATCAGGAATATCAGACTGTAATTAAATCTTTTTCAACAGAGGCACAGGGAGAAAAGCTCCACATTTAATACTAGTTTTGACATATACATAAAATACAGTTACATGATATCAGAATGGATAAACAATATAGCTAAGTGTACATACATGAGAGAAAAAGCTTTACAATAGCTTACATAAACATACTCAAGAGTTTCACCACAAACCAACATAGGTTTTTCTAAGTCAAACTAAAAATACATATATCTCAGCAAAAAGGCAAACATTGAGATTATTAAGAAAATAATGTCTATTAAAAACTCAGTCATTCAAAATACATGAAAAACAATTGTAGAAATGAAAACAAATATAGTATATGTCAAAATATACTTTAAATACAGTTAAATACAGATATATATATATATATATATATATATATATATATATATATATATATATATTTACATATTTATATGGCTGCAGTTCACTTGGTAGATGCTAGTTTGTGTGATGCACGTGAACTGCTGTATGTTTTATGTGAAAGGCAAAGTTAAGTAATGGGGCTGGGAGTCTGCATGCAAATGTTAGTGTTTTAGTGTTAGGGTAAGGGGTAGGTAAGAGGATAGATTTAGTGTGAGTGTGTGTGTGTGTGTGTGTGTGTGTGTGTGTGTGTGTGTGTGTGTGTGTGTGTGTGTGTCTGCCCACATGCACGTGTGTGTGTGTGTGTGTGTGTGTGTGTGTGTGTGTGTGTGTGTGTGTGTGTGTGTGTGTGTGTGTATGTATGTATGTGTATGGTGAGCATACCTCTCAACCTGGAAATATCAAGGCCCATGAAAAATAGGTACAAATCTGTATGCTGATTAACATAAAATTTACATACATAATTGCATACCCCACCCACTCCAATGGAATTGTGGGATACCAACTTTCAAACACAAACTGAATAATAGACAACCAAAATATGACACCAGAGTCTCCCTGCAGCTATTTCAATGTCCCATTACCTGGCTATTTCACCCCATTTACCATAAACACTAATGTGCATACTGCTTTACTTCTACAATGATTATTTAGATTTTATTTTTACATTTTATAGCACAATGCACAAACACAAACACTAATAGACATCTGCTAAACAAAGCAGTACTGTCTCACAATGAAAATAGACTTAGCATTAAAACTTCTCTGCCCTTGAAACTCACATTCATTGAAACAGCATTGAAACCCACACCACATCCAAAGAAAATGCATCTGGTGGCCAGTGGTTTATAAAGATTACCTTTGGACTGTTTTCAAATCACAGGCCCCTTGCACACAAAACAAGAATGTGTTCTTTGATTCACCTTCCTGACTTTACTAAATTATATTCCTTGTTGTGGTAGTGCAGAACAGAAACAACAATACATTTGTGATTACTGGATTAAATTAGGTAAACAGCTACTACAATAAATATCTTGTTGAGGGCTAATTGCATCTCTTATTTAAGCTATTTTATGGAAGAGTAAATTATTTGGCAGTCTGAAATGTCATACAGTTTTTAAAGTTATTAGGAGATTACAGGTACACTCTGTTTCTGATTGCCATTAGGATGCCAATGCCAGGTTTTGTAACAGTTTTAAAAGCCATTAGGTGTCTTCCAATATAGTTCTCCAGGTGAGTGTAATGTTTGTGTCAGTGAGAGGATCATTTAATTATAACAGCAAGGCCCTTACAAAAGCATCTTGCTCTAACAAGCTTGTTATAGCTACACTGTTGTTGGGTTGCCACCTTTTCATATATCCAAAGTGGAATGTAAGGATGTGGCCAAATATATGATATCACACCACAGTGGCTAAGACTTACCGTAACAACCATGAAAGAAATAACTGACTTAAGCCAGTGGTCTGAGTCCACTAGATCCCCAGAAGCAGTGGTACTCTAGATGCTCTGTGTTGTTTTTCAGAACTTTGTCCCCATCCTTTTTTTTAATGATGACCTGTACAAAAATCATGATTAAGGAAAGCAATTTTTTCAAGGAAGAAATAAAATATGTTTATAGTTTAACATTCAAGTTGCAAATATTTTCCAATAAATTGAGAAGACAAATACTTTAGAGAATGTATGGCTCATTGCTGTTAACTGAAAGTGTAAAGAAAGAGGAAAAGATAGCATGAACTCATACTGAACAAGTACAGAATTGTACCATCTGTAATGTGTATCAGAAGAATCCAAAGAGGAGCTGGTAGTATACCCAGCACCAAAAAGCTAGCACATGCAAGTTTTCCGTAAAGGTGCGCATCTTTAATGATCAGCAGTCAGTAAACAAAGTATATTAAAAATTTATAGAAAATACACAAGGGGCAGTGATATATATTAACTTACCATGTAGTCATATGCAGTTTATGTATTCCTAAAATGGGTGTCAAAGTTCACCTCTTGAGCTTTGCTTCACTTGCAATGTGTACGTATTAACATCTGTATTTTGAGAATACATAAACTGTGTATGATCAGACACCTGGCCATAATCTGCTTCAGCATGCCACTAAATTACATTGCTAAGGCTATTTGTATTCTGCAATCCTCTACAGCAGACCATTAGAATGCACTGCAGAGGTTCTTGCTATTCTGCTCTCATAGCTTTCAGCTCACCAGATTTTACAGAATAGTCATGATTTTGCCTCATATCTTTTGCATGTTCCTCAAAAAGTATTTAATTTTCTGATGCGTATGTCACTGAGGATTGCACTCAGTCAAAAATGCAAAGAAATTAATGTTTCCATAGTTATTATTGTTTAGAAAACGCAGATTAATGCAAAACATGTTACTGCTACTTTTTGTAAATAAAATTAGTAAGCAGTCAGTCAGTAATGCGAAACATTATAATTTCATATTTCTTATTCTATGGAAAATGCATGTTGATGCAAAACCTGTTCTTATTTGTCTTATTTCTCTCCCACTCTCTCTCTCCTCTTTCTCTTTCCTTCTCTTACTCTCTTTCTGTCTTCCACTCTCGTACTCTCTCTGGCCATCCCACCCCATTCTTTCTCACATCTCTCTCTCTTTCTCTCTCTCTCTCTCTCCCAGTCTCTCTCATACTCTCTGCTTCTCTGTCTCTCTCCCCCTAAAACTCTTAGTATCTAATAAATACCACAGATACATTTAATAGCCACACAGTATAGTAAGCTTTCATGAGCCACACAGTATAGTAAGCTTTCACGAAAGCTTTATCACATTTATCCTATAATAAACATTCAGGTCGCATTTAAAATATCCAAAACACATAAGTGTATGATGTAATCATGTACAAAAACATTACAAAATGTAAACACACAGTACATATTAAAAACCATAATATATGCAGACTCATCAGATAATTACAGCATTACAGTAGTACATTAAAATATTCAAATCAAGTTAATATGCAAAATGTATACAACATGAATAAATATGATCCTGCATTAAATGCAGTCTTATATTTAAAATAATACTCCAACATTTAAAAAATAATATAATTATGATTGTTAGAACTATAAAATACCAAACATGAAACACAGATATAATGATACAATCACCTTAGAAATGTCACTTTCAGTATACATTTTATATTTATAGCAATATTAAGACTTGGACTACAGTCTACTGTCAGTATTTTTATCCATTTATAATCTATCCTTTCCATTCTATTTTGAATATCCCATCCTCTATATACATGCAAAGAAACAATTTCTGAGACTACGTACTTAAAACCATGATCTAAGTCTCTTCCCACAATGTGTTTTGCTCATTATTCTTTCTAATGTCAGAAATATGTGAAGAAATTATTTCTTTTAATTTACAATTAGTTTTATTAACATAAAATGATTGACATTTTATACATATGGCCAGATATACTCCTTCTGTCATGTCACAAGTTGCAAAACACCTACTCTCATATGTTTTCACTGTTATAGGACAAATAAAAATTGTTTTCTGTTAATATTATATATTTACAGTAGACACAAGCCCTAAATGGGTGGGTACTAACTTTTGTATATTTCATAACTTCATTAACTTGACAAATGTTCTTTATAACATAAATGCCATATTTGTTTAAGTTATTATCCTCTGGTCTTTCTTTTTCTTCTATCAAGATTCATCTCTTGGCCATCACTTTTTTTCTGCCCTTGGATCTCCCCCTTTCTACCCAACCTCAGGTCAAATAGTTTTTGAAAGGAATTTGGCTAATCCACCCACTGAGAAGAAAGGTAGCTCTATCTTGGGATCTCAATTTTGTTCTAGAGAAACTTAGAATTTTTCCATTTGAACCAGCTCATCATGCTGAGTTGAAGTTCTTGATATGGAAGACACTGTTGCTTTTTGCTTTTACCTCTGCAAGAATTGTATCTGAGTTACAAGCTCTTATAATGTCAACCCTGTCTCACTTTTCATAAGTACGGGATATCTCTGATAATAGATCTTTCATTTATACCTAAAGTGTTCTCAGAATTAAATTTAGATCGAGCTTTCAAATCCTTCTCTCTTTTTTCAAATCTAAAGAATAAGGCAGAAAGAATTTTGCATACTCTGGATGTCCATAGATAATGCAAATACTACATGGTTTCAGAAATAAAACCTTTAGGGATTTGGATCAACTGTTTATTTCCTGTAAATGTAAGAAATAAGGGACAATTGGTGTCAAATCCAATAATTTCCAAATGGTTGCCTCATGCTTTTGTTTTCTTTTATTCTCACCATGACCAGGCACTTCCAGGCATGGTCATAGCCCATTCTACCAGAGCTTTGGCTTTTTCTGTGGCTTTTTGGAAAGGGGTAGAATCTATAAGTATTCTAGAGACAGCAACTTGGTTATCTGTGCATACCTTTACAAAGCATTATAATTTCGATTATTTTTCCATGTCCAGACCAGGTTTTGTTAGGACTAAGTCCCATCTATCTTTTTTAATTTACTAACATAACATAACTTAATTGAACCTGTAGCTTTTCATCCTCCTATTCCACTCCCCTTACCTGTCCCCCTTGCCCACAGATTTGCTCCATCCCATTCTGTCTTCATCCCTTTCACACCTACCCCATTATCTGTGCCTGTATGCACTTCTCACTGTACTCCTAAACACATATGTTTTCACACTAGACCTTACCCCCACTCTAACTTTCTCACTTTACAGCTCTGCTTATGCTTGTCATACTAAAGCTCCCTCCACTCTAACATTACCTGTCGACTATATATCTTAGATCACAACTTTCTTAACTGTGCCTTCTCTGTTCCCATCTCTCTTTCACATCCTGGATCCTCACCTTTTTCTTTTTAACCTAATCTCTGCATACCACCTTCATTAACACCAAACCACCACATTCTTTAACACTAAACTACCTTACTCATTTGAAAAGAAACATTCAGCCATGAAAATTAAATATGTACTGCTGAACTTTTTATTCATTTTGTTTTACACTGACATCTATGTAATATACATTTTATTTTACTTTAACATTCATGCAATATAATGACATACTTCTTATAAACTTATGTGGAACTTTTCTCCTTGGCCCGTCACTGAAAAAGGGATCATACCCAATAGGATTTTCCCAGTCAAAAAATAAATAAATAAATAAATAAATAAATAAATACATAAATACTCTCCAGGAACTCCTGGGCTCTGATCCAGTTTAGCCTACTGCAACAGTGACCTAATGATTAACATGGTATTGTTGTGTATGTTAACTTACCATAATGGTAGATGTTTGAGTTGCAGTAGGGATAACCTCCCTCCACCCCCTTTTTGTGTCTTGTTTTTTTTTTTTTTTTTGCCAGGGTGTGGATATTTTATTACATTTGTGTTATTAGTGTATACCTTACAATCAGGCCTCCCTTACTTTCACACTATAAAGCAATGAAAGTTTAGTACCCTAACCACTGTCTTTATATGCCATTCCTTGAGCCCTTCAGCAGTTATAGCATGTAGAAGGTGCCCTCAAGCTTTGTATCCTGGCTGCTTATTATATCCCTGCCAGGATATAACCCATACAGCAAAGGCTACTGCAACAGTGATCTATTTGAACATCTGTTATGGTACGTTAATTTACACAACTGTGCTTTTTGCTTGCTAGACCTCAGCTCAGTCTGAGTTTAGGTAAGAGAGCATATGCTAAATAGTGACCTGACCTATGTAATCAACTGCTTGCTGAACCAAAATCTGTGGCCACTTAGCATTTAGGCATCATCTAGTCTCTTTTTGTTCCTGAAACTTGCTAGCTGTGAATGCTTTAGATTTTTCATGAATAATTCACTGATCTGATGTTATCCATTTCATTATGCATCACAAATGGGTCTTGGGATCCATCCTCAGATCCAATCCAGCCATTTCTCAGACATACGATCTGAGCCTCAAACTCCTCCCTCTCCCATAATGTTTCACTCCCCAACAAACCCTCAGCTCTCGTTTGCTGCTGTTTAGTCCAGATGTGATTGTGAGCCTCTCCTGTATGGTAATATTTTCCTTGTTTCTCAGATTTTTCTTATTTTTTTCTTTGTAATTTAGTAATCAGTTTTCCTTTCTTCTACACCTCCCCTCCTAAAATGCCATCCTAGTGGTTGCTGGTGTTAGGTCCCTCCCGGCCTTTTTTGTAGTATTTTTTTCCCCCTTTACTTCCTTTCTTTCCTTTCTCTTCTAAACCAAAAAAAAAATCTTTCCCGCTATCCTTAGTTTAGTGTAGTTGTTAGTAGTAGTATGTGACTGGTTCTTTCTTTCTTTCTGTGTGTGCATGCATTGTGTGAGTGCCTGACAATTATATCAGATAAGCCTGAGAAATCCACTGGGTTTAAGAGGTGTAAGATTCCCCAGTCTGATGCCCACAAGAGGTCTGTTTACTCCTTCGGCCAGGGGCACTTGGATATGCCTTGCAGTATTTGCTCGGCTTTTAGTTCCAGACCCTGGTTTATAGGAGGAGCAAGCTCATCTTGAGAGGGCTTTTTCCCTTCTCTAGAGTCCAGACTCCCCTCAGAAGATGCAACCCTCCCTTCTGCTTCCCCAGGGACATCAGCTTCTTCCTCTGAAAAGAGGAGAAAACATTCAGATCCATCTTCTTCGGATCCCTCAGTTCCATGCTTCTCTCTGGATCTAAGGGAGTTGATGCCAACCCATCCTCCCATCCTGTTGAATCCAGTGGCCTCGGGTCTGAGCAGCCTCTGGGAGCCATCAGAGGTAATTAGAATTTGTAGTTAATCTTCTCTGGAGTGGACTCAAAAGCACTCCCGCCCAGAGCATAAGTCTCAGAGTTTTACTCCGCACCGAGGCAAGTCACCCTCACCAGCTCGTACCACCAGGCAAGGTGCTTCACAAGTGCTGTCTACACATTCCTCTTTGTCCTCTAGGTCTTCTTGGCTCTTGCATTGAGACACAGATCAGATGATGAGGAGTTTCCTCAAAGCCCAGATCCAGCTGGGGATTTTGCCTTCTCTGACCCAAGTAGGATCCATGAGAGCTCCAACCCTATTTCTTCAACCTCCTCCTCCAATCCCTTTGGTTTCTGAGTCTTAGGGCCTGGTGATTTTGAGTGGATCAGTGTCGGATCGTGGGATGTTCCTTTCCTCAGCTCCAGCAGATTCCCAGACTGGCTCGGCTCTGATTTTGTCAGAGCAGAGCCAGTCCCGGATCTGAGGGATCGACTTTGGGTCTACTGAGTTGGTATTGGCTCCTACTTTGTCCTTGGTGGAGCCATCCCTTCCTTTGGGGCCCTCGACCTTTGACAGCTCAGGTCCTGTGCCTTCTGGCAGTGTTAAACCTGGGGTGGCTTCATCTGTCTGTCTCTCTCTCTCTCTTCCTTGGGGATTTTGGCCTCTGAGGAGGGGGGGGGGGAGACAGACTCCTCTGGCATCCATGGCATTCCTGGTGGCAGAAAGGGCTTTCTTGACTCCTCCTGAGATTGTCCCTCCTCCACCAGACCCCTCCCAATCCTCTGTGGATCAAGGCTTTGCTCCTATCTGTCCGATCCCTTGTCAACCCATCCCAGAGAGCCTCCAGCCAACCCCTTAGCAAAAAGGGTTTCCCTGTCTTCTGAGTCTTTCCCTGAGTACCCCATGGAGGAAATCCCCCAAAAGCACTGGTGCAAGAAGAAGCACATTGACTCCCATTTGGAGTCTTTAACAGAGGACACCAACTTTGATGAAGGGGAAGGGTCCCCCTGATCTCCACCCGATGATATCTCCTTTGGAGGTCTTACAAATTCTGAAACAAAAGGGTGGATGGCCTCCCCAACACCTTTCCGTGGAGGAATCCATGTTCCTGGAGGCAGTCGGGACCGGACCATCTACATCCTGGGTGACCCCACTGGTGGACAAGCTTATTGACCTTATCACCTGCTGGGCTTGGAAGGAGCCTGATACCATAAAACCAATTCCGAAGCACACTAATAGGTATCTTAGCCCCCCCCTCAGGATTGCCTCTTCTAGAGTAAAGGTGTCCCAGTTGATGCCATTATGGTGTTGGCAGCCAGCAAGAAAGAGCTCATTGAACAGAACTCTACTGTCCACCCCCCAAACAAAGAGTCTCGGGCCTTGGACCAATAAGGGACGAGAGTGTATGCCTCAGCCACTTTCTCTCTGAGAGCATTAAATTATCTGGCACATTTCACTCACCTCCAGAGAGACTTGGTGAAGGAACTTTCCACATTTCTGGAGCAGTCGCTGTCAGAGGAAGCCTTTAAAAAGGTCTCCCCACAGCTGACTACCATGGCTTCTATTGCTAACTCTTTGATGAGGCTAATCTTCCACACGATGGAGAGAATCTCTCAAGTGGTGGTTCAGGCATAGCTCTTAGACGACATGCCTGGATGAGATTATGCGGATTTGCGGACCGATTCAGAGCGTCATTCATTAATGCCCCCTTTGATGATGATTCCTCCCTGTTCAGACCATCAGTTAAGAAGACTTTGACACACAGCTAACAGGAGGGCAAGACTCTATTTGCTACGGGAATTACATTTTCTTCCCCCCAATGGACCTTTTCAGGACCCAATGGACCGGGAAGAAGATGTGGTTCTGCAAATCCCAAGGGGCCTTCCCTGATTCGCAGGAAGAATCCTCTTCCAGGGGCAGAGGGAGTGGATTTAATAGTAGATGCTGCCCCAGGGGCAGAGGGGGTCCACAGAACCAGAGCTTCAGGGAACCCTTCTCTGACAAGCCCTTTCAGTGCTCCTAAAGTATTGTCTGACTGTCCTACTCTGTACTGCCTACTCTGAGGCAGTCGGGGGCAGACTATCCTTGCATCCAGCAGTCTGGACAGAACATAACAAATGATGCTTGGCTGTTAAACATTAGATCCAGAAGCTACTATATTCCCTTTTCCCTTTCTCCTCCCCACACAGGAGAGCATCTCCCTGATGTGCCACCCAGTCAGAGGGAGAATGTCTTTGTAGAAGTGCAAAAACTTCCAGACAAAAGAGTCATCCAGCAGGTCCCAACTGGACAACAAGAATGTGGAACTTACTCATGCTTCTTTCTGGTGATAAGAAGACTGTGGATCTCTGACCCATCTTGGATATCAGCAGTTTAAATTTGTTTTTCAAGAAGACAAAGTTCCACATAGTTATGGTACAGTCCATTCTGCCGCTAATGCACAAGGATGACTGGATGTGCTCAGTGGATCTCCAGGATGCGTACTATCATATCAAAATAGACAGGCACTCCAAGAGATTTCTACGCTTCTGGCTGGGGGCCGATCATTACCAATTCAGAGCTCTGCCCTTTGGTCTCACCACAGCCCCCCCCCCCCCGGGTGCTCACCAAATGCATGGCAGTAGTCACAGCACACCTCCATCTGCAAGGTTTCCAGGTGTTTCTCTACCTGGACGATTGGCTCCTGAAGGCATCCAGAAGGCATCAACTGTTCCAGGTAATCCAGGTGATGTTTCACCTGTTTTTTTCACCTGGGAATCATGATAACATGGTCAAATCCAAGTTGGCCCTGATTCAAGAAATAGAATTCTTCGGGACACAGTTGAACAAGACAATGCAGATTGCAGCTCTTCCCACACATCGGATATCATCTATCAGACAGCAAGTACAATGCCTACTAGATACTCCATCTCCTTCAGATCACTCAATTCTAATAGCCTTCGGCTCCATGGTGGCTGTCATCTTCCTGGTGACGCTAGCCAGGTTTTTTGTGAGAGTTCTTCAGTGGACCCTGGCTGTTCAATGCTCCATCTGATGTCATCCATTATCAGCCCCGATTAAACTTACACCAATTTGCAGACATCACCTGCTATGGTGGATTCTCACAGATGATCTTCATTTAGACAGGCCCTTTACTCCCCCTTCATCCATGGTGACCAAGGATGCCTCCCTATTGGGGTGAGGGGGGCATTTTCAGGGAAGGATGCTCCAAGACAAATGGTCCCCCACAGAGACAAAATTGCACATAAGCATCCTGGAGATGAGAGCGGTCCTCCTCACATCGCAAGCCTTTCAGGACTGCCTCTCTCTCTGGGGATGATTGCAGTCTTGACGGACAATATGTCAGTAGTATGGTACATCAACAAGTGGGGGGATCGCGATCTTACCCACTCTGCAGAGAGGTAATGAGACTTTGGGAATGGCCAGTTGCTTCAATCTGCTTTCTTACTGCAATGCACATCAGAGGAAATCCAATGTTCTCGCAGACAAATTGAGCAGGTCAATCCTGAGTCCTCACAAGTGGTCTCTGAACCATTTCATAGCAAATGAGATTTTCAGCCGCTGGAGCCAACCTTGCTGTGATCTTTTTGCCTCCCTCCTAAACAATAAATACAGCAGGTACTTCACTCTGATCCCCCTGAAGGGGGAGTCACCCAGGGATGATGTGGTCCACAATTGGCACCCGGGTCTCCTGTATGCTTTTCCTGCAATCCCTCTGATACCCAAAGTTCTACAGAAAGCCAGCAGGTTAAAGACCAGTCTTATCCTCATTGCCCCCCATTGGCTTCATCAGGTATGCTTCCTCTTTCTGCGGTCTCACAGCAAATATCCTCAATGGATATTGGATCCCAGACAGGATCTCATTTTACATCCAACTGAATATCATATTCACAACCTCTGGTCCCTCAAACTAACCACTTGTTTTTTCCACTTCCAGTAATTTTGGTAAAGTCCAGGGTTCCCTCTCCTGATTGTGATATTATTCTCACTTCTCAAAAAACATCTACCAAGAAGGTATATTGTAGCAAATGGAAAAGGTTTTCCATCTGGGAATCACAGAGGAATATAGATCCCTTTTCTGCCTCAGTCTTGGATATCCTCATGTTTTTTCTGCTCTCTTTTTCATGAGAGAGCGAGTTTCTGCACAATTAATGTACAACTTGTGGCCATCACTAATTTTCATGTCGGGAAGGGAGTTGGTCCTGTCTTCTTCCAAACTTTGTCAGAAATTCTTAAAAGGAGTTTTTCATCTGAGGCCACCAATCAAGGATCCTTCTCCACCTTGGGATCTTACTTTAGTTTTACAGGGTCTCACCCAAAAACCCTTCAAACCTGCTAGTTCTTGTGAGGTGAAGTACTTGTCTTGGAAGACAGCCTTCCTTGTGGTTATCACATCAGCAGAGAAAGTTTCGGAATTGCAGACTCTGTCTTCTAAACCTCTGTACATAATGTTTTTCATGGATAGAGTTGCAGTCAGAATAAATCTTTCTTTCATTCCAAAGGTTGCTTCGGAGGTCAACATGAATCAGACCATTCATTTACCTGTGTTCTTTCCTAATTATTCTAACAAAGACAAATATATCTTACATTTTTTGGCCGTTCACAGACAGTTACACTTCTACCTACATAGGACTAGGCCTCATAGAAAGTCAGATCAACTGTTCATTGCCTTTTCACCTAACAGATTTGGACAAACAGTCTCTAAGGTTACCTTGACAAGGTAGATTATGGAATGTATCTCTACGGTGTATTCCCAACAAGACAAATTACTTCCCCCTCCACTTAGAGCCCACTCAACTAGATCTATGTCATCTTCTTCAGCCTTCTCTGCTAGTACTCCAGTTGATGAGATCTGTGCTGCAACTACTTGGTCAACAACTCATACCTTTATACTTCATTACAAGTTAGACATTATTTCCAGGAACAGGGCATCCTTTGGTTCTGCAGTGCTCAGGCATATCCTTCCTTGAAACCCTCCCAGGGTTTGCATAGCTGGGGACCCTGACCCATTCGTGATGCATAATGAAATGGACAACATCAGATTGGAAGTTATGTACTTACCATAACTTGGTATCTGTGTTGTCTAATTTCATTATGTATCACTTCCCGGCCTCCTTCCCCATTCCTTGTGCTGCTGAGAGTAACCTAGAGGACTAAATAACCCACTGGCTCCTACTTTGGACTCCAGTAGGACTTTTGTTTCTGTTTTCCTGCTTATCTTGAGATGTCCACATTATTATTAGGGCAGCAAACCCAATTTGAGGATTTTTTGGGGAATGAGGCATTGTGGGAGAGGGAGGCATTGGAGGCTCGGATTGTATGTCTGATAAATGGCCGGCTTGGATCCGAGGATGGATCCGAAGACCCATTCGTGATGCATAATGAAACTGGACAACACAGATACTAAGTTATGGTAAGTACATAACTTCTGTTTCTGCTTCCACAAGTTTATGTACTTGTATTAATGATTTGCTTACTGAAATTTTGAAATATTCTCATAAGCAGCACTGATATTGCCAAATGTTATAACTTGTACTATTAATCCTGCTGCATTTCTGATCTATAGTCTACCTAATTAATTGTGGCTCTGTAATAATACATTTGATTTGGGTAGCAGCTAAAAACTCACTAGGACCCAATCAACCCACAAATCAATGAATAAATAAATAAATGCACAATGAAATGCAAAATGAGTCAACTCTTGTGTGTAAAAGAGGCGGAGTTTACCCAGAGCTGGTGTGGTTTTAATCGTAAAGGTGAAGTCTGTGTGACCAAGCAAAGCCAAGTGCCATTAGTGGGTAAATCTACATTATCCACAACACAGTATATTGCTATTATATATTGACATTATTTTAAAATGAAATTTCTTGCAGTTTTTATTTTTTTAATAATTTCTTTGCATAGTAGAATTTATGTATTCCATATAAGGCAATTCTCTGGGGACAGTTTAGTGATGTACTGTGTATTTTTACACCCATGTACATGATGTCACTTGTCACATACATTAAGTTTGTACAGTTGTTGCCACTTAATCCTCCATAGTTTTCCTTTCTCAGATTTTTAAATTAAGATATACATTCTAAAATGAACTTCCCAAGAAAATGACTGGTCTACTAGTCCTAGTCCAATCAACATTTATCTTTTAGCATGTAAAGTACTGCCCCTTTCACTGTATATTTTACTTCATTTTGTTAACCAGGGCAGAGTACTAATCCTTCTGGACCATTTCAGGTTCCGTCTGGGGCGTACTGCAATAAAATTAGTCCTACAGTAATTCTAAACTCACAAGAATATGTTAGGTTACGAGTGAGTTAGTAGTCAGATAGTAGAATACACTAAGCAATGTTCACAAAGCTGTACATAGGTTAATAGGTTCATAGGTGTAGACTAGGCTAATAGCCCTGGAGCCTTTACAAGCCTAGCCCATAAAAGTGCCCTGGCATCATGCCGCCCGACGTTAGTTCCCAGTTCCTCTATCAAGTAGAGCCACTGGAGTGATCCCCGGGGTGAACTTTCTATTTCTCATCCACTCATCAAGATTTCTCTTGAAGAGGGCCAGTGAGGTACTCTACTTGACATGTATGGGAAGTCTATTCCAGAGCATGGGCAGTCTCTGGGTTATGAACCTGTCCCTCCAGCATGTTCTGTTGATTGTAATAATGAGGTTGAGGACTCTGGAGCATGTGATGCGGAGAGATTTGGATTTCTTTAGATGTAGCATTTCTAACAGATCTGGGTCAGACATGGCTTTGTAAGTCAAGCAGAGATTGCCTCTTAGTGGATGATATGAGAAAGAGAATAGCTGGAGTTTTCTGAGTCTGTCCATGTAGGACATGTGTTTAAGGCCTAGGATCCTCTTTGTGAGGTAGTTTTGTGACCTTTCCAGCTGTTGGATGTGTCTAGTGAGGTACATGCCAAATGGGGCATTATACTTGATGATTGCCCTAATGAGGGAAGAGTAGAGAGAGATGATGACCTCTTTCTTCCTGGATGCAAAACCCTTGGTAATGAGATGTGCCACATAGAAGGACTTTCTGAACACAGTGGCATGTGATGGTCGAAGGAGAGGTTGCTGTCAACCTGTGTCCTCAGAACTCTTATAATGCCTTCAGTGTTCAGTGAGCTCCCATTTATGTGGTAATTAGTGGGAAATTAGTTTTTCATAAAGGGGATGGTGACGCATTTTTTAGCATTAAGCTTAAGGCCATGGTTTCGACACCAGTCATTGGTCTCAGTGAGACCTTTCTGTAGGACATCTACATCACTTGGAGAGTTAATAAGCTCCCAGCTTGCAGTTGTCTGCAAACTTGGTCAGCCAGAGTCCCTCCATGTTGGCCTAAACTTCTGATAAGTAGATGCCAAACAGGAGAGGACCCAGGACCGATCCCTGTGGGACTCCACTCATGACTGGTCGGCATTTTGACTTGGAGTCCGCCATATGGTATACCATATGATACACTTAAAGAAGTAAGGGGTATTGTAACACAAAAGTATTAACAGAATTTTACAATATTTGCAATTGGTCGATAAAAAGGTAAATAAAAAGACAAAAATAGCTAAAAGTAATAAACAACAGAAACATTTCTTACTGAGTATAGGATGTGTCAGGAGAATATTCTCTTGGTAATATTTTATGAGGAAGAGTGGAAAACTTTTTTTTTTTTTTTTTTTTTTGAGGTCATCAAGTTGATTTATGTCATTGTTTTAAAAGTGATTTTAATTTTTTAATTGACTTCTTTGAAAGGTTAACCCATAATGTAGGGAACTGGGTAGTTAGTTTTGTGTTTGTGATCCCATAACAGAAAAGTGTTCAGCGCAGTTTAGTTCTGGTTGAGTGAAAGTTATGGAAGCTAGGGGCGACCGGAGGATATAGTTACAGATATGCTGGGTTAGACAACTGGCAGAAAGCTGGGAAAGATACCAGATTTACTAGTTTAATTTAAATATTTGTGAACTTAAAAGTAGTTTAAATCTATGTGGTATTGGAAGTAATTTAGCTTTTGCGAAAATAAGGCAATGTTATTCTATTTTGGGGCAAGGGTAGTGAACCTACATATATTGCTAGCTGTAGTTTGTAGAGCTATGAGTTTCTTTTTTGAGGTAGGAGCAATTAATTAGTCTGCATTCAATTTGGGCAGGGGGTACACATTTATCAGTTACTACTCTTCCTTGTGGTAATAGAAAAGGAGAGGATTTCTTTGCTAAGGAGTGAAGTAATTTTAGCTTTAATTACTTCTAAGTGGTGTTGGATGTTGAGGTGTTGATCCAGCCACACTGTTAACTATGTGAAGTGATAGGTGGGTTCTGGAGGTGTTTGGTTATTGTGAAGTACATGCCACTCCCAAGGGAAGAAGGTGCAGAGAAGAATTCCTGGTGGGAACTGAAGGAATGAGTATAATACTACATAGAGCTTGGCAAGTTTTCAGACCTCAGGACAGCCTAGTTCAAAGCTGCAGAGATCACCCCAGCCTTACCTGGTTACTCATCCTATCATATATTCAGACCCCAAACTGTGAGCAGTAAAGCCAAAAGAGGCGGAGTTTTAATATATATTAAAGACATACACGCCTCCACTCTGGTCAAACAGTATGATGCACAGGAGACACTCCAGGTGCAGTTAACTATTGACAAGTTGTCGTTATACAAATCATAGCTAGCTTCTGGCCCCCAAATCTGACCCAAGATGCCCAAACTGCCTATCTAGACCTCTTCAACTCTATCAAGATTCCACCCTTTACCCTTATGCTGGGTGACTTTAACTACCCAAACATAGACTGGAAGAAGTATTCTTGCCAGAACAGAAATGCACAGAGATTCCATGATTTTGTCAATGCAAATGCTTTGGAACAGCTAGTCGATACCCCGACAAGAGGTGACAATATCTTGGACTTGGTATTAACCAACATGAGTAACCACTGCAGCATCTTCTGCAGTATTATCCTCCCTTGTAAGTTCCAACCATAAAGCAGTCACGTTCAAAGTCACCATTTCTCCGACCCCCCCTGTAGCTACGGTAAATCAAAAAAACTTCTCCAAAGCTGATTACAGCTTCCTGAGGGATGGCATAGACAGTGTAACAACCCCCTTCCCCTCTCTAGGAACTGGCACCAGTAGCCAAAACTATATGAAATTAATTTACGAACATTTATATAGATGCATGGAGTCAGGAATACTTGACAGGACTAAATCATCCTCTGCAAGGAAGAGTAAACCTGTCTGGTGGACATCTGCAATAAATAAACTCTATAACAAAAGGCAAAAATTGCTACCCAGGACCAAGAATGACCAGTTGCCCAATTGGAAGCAATCTCTCCTTAGCCTAAACAAGCAAATAAGAGCACAGTTGAAATCCTTCAAAGCAAAATTTGAGTCCAAATTGGCCACATCTACTGGAGATAATCATAAGGCCTTCTTCACATATGTCCGTAATCTCAAAGGTAGCACTCAGATCTGTTCAGAACTGATGGTCAAGGGCACTACATATACAAATGCCGTAGATATAGCAAACTTTCTGGCTGATGAATTCAGTGAAAATTTCACCCCTCTGTCCCTCCCATTAGTAAATCAAGACATTCCCAGTACCTGCCCCCTTCCCCCTTATATCTAGGGATCAGGTCATCACTCCTCTCTCAAAGGCAAAAAATACAGTCTCCATGGGACCTGATAACATCCCAGGCTGCATCCTACATGAACTCAGGCAGGAACTTGCAGCATCATTAGGCTCCCTATTCAACCAAAGCCTGAGTACTGGTTTTGTCCCAGCTGAGTGGAGAACAGCCGCTGTCATCCCTTTACACAAAGGTGGAGCATCCACTGATTCGGGAAATTATAGACCCATCAGCCTAACTAGCCTGATCTGCCAGGCCATGGAACGGATTATCATGGACCTCATTAACAAGGACATTGGCAACCTCCAAAAACTTGATCCCACACAGTTTGGCTTCAAGGGGAGGTCATGTCTGTTAAATTTGGTAAACTTTTTTGAGACAGTCACCAAAGCCATGGATGAGGGGAAGACAGTGCACACCACCTACCTTGACCTGGCTAAAGCCTTTGACACTATTCCCCACTCAGGCATAATAGATAAACTCTCTCAACTATGCACCAATCCGTATGTTACCAGATGGGTAGCCAACTGGTTCATTGATAGAACACACCTAGTCAAAATAGGGGAAGCCACCTCAAGCAGTAGCCTCATATCGAGTAGCATACCCCAGGGTTCAGTCTTGGGGCCTCTGTTATTTGGGATATACTTTTCTGAAGTACAGGCCAAAACCAGTGGACTATGGCTGACCAGGTTTGCAGATGACTGCAAGTTGGAAGCTGTCATCAATTCCCCTAGTGACATGGACATCCTCCAAGAGGGTCTCACCCAAACAAATGACTGGTGCCAGAAACATGGCCTCAAGCTGAATACAAAAAATGCATCATCATCCCCTTTGGGGAGAGAGATGTCCCCACAAATTATCACATTAATAATAATGTTCTAAGCATGCAGTCAGTCATGAGGGATTTGGGCACCCAGACTGATAGCAGCCTGACTTTTGACCACCACGTTGCTTCCATTATATGGAAAGTTTTTACATGGCCCACCTCATAAATAAGGGTATCTCATCCAGGGACAAGAAGGTCATAACATCCCTGTTTTCTTCCATTATAAGGCCCATTACTGAGTACAACTCTCCTTTCGGCATGTACCTCGCAAAGCACATGCAGCAGCTGGAGAGACCACAGAGGTTCCTCACCAGGAGAATCCAGGGCCTCAAAAATCTACCATACACAGAAAGGCTAAAAGCCCTATCCCTCTACTCTGTTTTATACAGACTCCTCAGAGGTGACCTCTGTCTGGCATACAAGGTGATCTTGGACCCAGCCTTGATGGAACTGCTGCATATCCGCAAGTCAAGCTCCACTCGAGTGTCCCGCACAAGTGGCCTCGACCTGATCTGTGACATCAATAGGACTTGCTGTCATGACAGATTTGTGTCCCAGACACTCCCCCATCTATGGAATAGACTCTCTCTCTCCATGTCAAGCAGAGTACCTCTTTACCCCTTTTTAAGCGCAATCTGGATAACTGGATGAGAAATAGAAAATACATCCCTGGGATTCCACCCATGTCCCTGCTGGACAGGGGTATTGGGTGCTGATTTGTCTATGCATGGGCTAAACTCTTGGCTAGGCTTATAAGGGCCTCAGGGCCAATAGCCTAGTAACTTCCTATGATCCTATAAATGCTTCCATTTTGAGAACTGCAGTAAGAACAGTGCCACTATATATGAGATACCCTGTAAAAGGGGATAAGGACATTATATGTAGTCACTTAACTTTGATAGGCAGGCTGTGTTATAACCTGTTAGGTATTAAGCAAGTTTGTTTTACTGCAGAACCCTTCATGAATAGTCGCAGTTGAAACATAAATGGCTATATATAAAAAAATGAAAGAATAGGATACTTCTGGGTGACTTTCGGGATGTATTGTAATTGGAGAGAAATGTATTACATTGTAACTGAGCTCAAAATAAAATGTGGAAGCTCAGATTCTGTCTTAATTCACAATACACTAGGATAAAAAGATGCAGTAGAATCAGTTGTGTTTAAATACAAAGTAAGATGTAAAAATTCATAGGATCATGGGATATTAAAGACTGATGATATTAGACATCCTCTACTCTCACCGCCTTTTTTTGTATTGTTACATTTTGGTAGGACTGAGGACATGAGACAGCCAAAGTTACTGTGGAAGGTTCATGAGCAGCATCTAACAAGCATTCCCTGTGGGCTGTGCCATGTGCATTTTTTAACCAGCTACTATCAATATCCTAAAGCCAAACATCCGCAAAGGTTCTTTGTAATCAGGACACAGCACTGAATGAATCTAAGATGTTGCAGTGAATAAGAAATTGTATTTTTTTTGTTTTATTTTTTATTTACAAGCCTTATACATATTTTGCAGTGAAAATTGTACTTAACTATCATTCAGCATTCTTACTACAGTGTAAATTGTATGATGTCAAAAGGATGCTTATGGTAAATGAGTAGTAGAAACATAAATGCATTTGGTACATAATAATGTGTTAAAGACTCTTTGTTTATATAGTCTTTTCTTGTGTAATTTATAGTGAAGTACAAGCATCTTCTTCAGAGCTGCTTTTAGACTTTGGATCTGAAGTCCCTCTTAGTGCCTCGGTAACCCGTCAGTTAATACTCACCAATCATTCAGCAATATCAGCCTCATTCTCTTTTGAAGTTGAATATTTTAGTGCCCCATCAGGGCAACAAATCAATTGGTAAGTTTTTTTTTTTGCTCTTTTTTCCCTTTTGCTTGTACATTTTTTTCACTGTGTATGATTTATTTGAGTGGGAAAGGAAATGTGCAAATATAAAAAAACTGGTACTATTTAGTTTATTATTAAGCTGAACACCAAGACTACGTCTTTATCTCTGTTTTCAAAGTGTCTGGTTGGATTATATAGCCAAGTAACTATAGACAACATTGGCAGTCTGCAACTCTGCTTGTTTCTTTACTGGTGATGAGATGCAGCCTATCTTCCTACTCAAGATCGAGACCATAAATTGCAGATTCTTTAAGTCTAAAAATAAAGACTTTGATTGAAAAAAATTCAAAATTCGCTATTGCACCATTACAACATTTTTGAACCAGAGGCTTCTCCCCCCCTACACCCTCTGACATGTAAGACTGCTAAATGCACATACTAACTCTGAGATCACTGCACCTTGGATGAGAGGGAATCATAGCTTCAGACTTCATAGGTTCATAGGCTCATGGGTTTATTAGGATAACTACCACTAGGGCCCTTACAAGCCTATCTGCTCACCACAAACCTATCAGGATCCTGAGAATCATGGGCGACTATACGAAGGGTATGTTAGTAGGGAGGTAACTAATGGATTTGTGTGTGGGATGTGTTAGGATAATAATGGGGCCAGACTGGGAGTAAATTTACGATTTCTCATCCAGTTGTCAAGGTTTCATTTCAATAGGGTCAGGGATGAACTCTGTTTTGTGGCCAAGTGTCAGCAATGTCCTATATTTTATGTAGGAAAAGCAATCAGGTATTTCAAGAATAGAATTGCTGAACATTTACTGGACATTAGACATGGTAGGATGACCATTGCCTTATGTAGGCATATTAGAGAGTATACTGGTCACCAATTTAAGTTTTTGGTAATTCAGCAAATTATTAAGGATCCTCAGGGAAGAAGTCCGGAAATACATTTAGATATCTGTGAGTTAAAATGGCAGTTGCGTTTAAATGCAACAGAGTACCCAGGCATTAATGAAGCCACTCCTATTACTTTTGTTTTAAAATGTAAAAAAAAATTTAGGATACAACATATGCTCACATATGTATATAAATATATATTTTAGTGCATATATATTATGCATTTGTTCAAATACAATTTTTAATGTATTAATTATGCTTTAAATGATGTCAACTAAAATTGTTTGCACAATTCATTGGATAATTGTTTTAACGATGTGCTATATAAGGGCCGGGTGGGGATGTATAGATTGTTCTGAGGAAGTCCCTATGAAGTGGGAAGAAAGCACTTAACTCTTATTAAAGGTTATACTTTTCAGTGCTGTGCTGTACTTTTTTGGCTCTACAGTTTTTTGTTTGAGAAGAAGTTTGTATAACTGGTGTGGCACAGCTATGGAAGGGTCACTCTCTAATGGTGAGCTTATGGAGCTTTTGCAGCAAATTAATCAGCAATTAGCTGTCCATGCTAATCAGATAAAAACTTTGATTGGCAAAACAATTAGCTCGAGCAATATGTTTGGTAGCTTGGGCTACCCTTTGACCCAGCCAACACAACATTCTCAACCTGAACAGGTGGTTCAGGTTGTTCGTGACTCAAATTCAAGCCAGGGGGAGAATTTGAGTAATAAAGACAATGTCAGTTTCAATAATGAACCAGTAAGCTGGAAATATAATGGCTTTGACTTTCATTTTGAAAGGAGATGTAGTGGCACCATCCAACAGGAATCCTTGACCTTGGTGGAGAAATTGAAGGTATTCGAAAAAGATATGCTGGCTTTTAAGAAACTCCAGATGGAGATAGCATATCTGGAAAGAAACATCGAGTTGGAGCAAATACCATGTGGGTTACAGATATGGAAATATCTCAACAGAGTGGAAGCTAGTCCTGATCTACTTAATGATTTGCACAGCTTATTTGATCGGATGGGTATTGAATTATTAAAGTTAATGGTAAAATACAACATCCAAGCTATGGACAAATTATCAAGAGAACTGGAGGAAAAGAACAAAAAAATTCAGGCTTTGTCCTTTGAGTGGTATAAAATCAATTATACCAATGTATTTAGTACTGTAGGCAGTGTTTGTGCCACAATATTTGTAAGAAAGATGAATAAAATCAAGAGGGACATGAACAAGTGTGCCAAAAAGAAGGCATATCCATTTTCAGCAGGTTCCCTTGCCAACGGTCATGAAAGAACCAATAGCAAGGCAGCTGAGGCGGAAGAAGTGATGTCAGGAACGAGATTACATCAACGGCAATGTACGCATCCTCAGCAGCTCAACCAGGTCGACAATGGAGTGAGACAGTCCAAAAGACTAAAAAATAAAAAACAGCAGCCCCATTTTTCGGGGAAAACTTACAGAGACTATGTAGCTCAGAGGGCCAGACTGAAGAATGAAAGGAGCAGGATTTGATGGCGGAACAACTGATGGACATGACCTTGGCACTTATGAATACCGTAAGTGACAACGCAAGTATTAATTGTGATGCTGGACTGGTACAGGGAATAAGGGACTGTGTCTCTGATGAACTGATTGAAGTTACAAATGTTTTAGAAGGCACATTTAATATTTATGTATTTATTTATTTATTTATATTTGTTGATCGGGAGTGTCCGACTGGACGTAGGTCCATTTTCAGCGGAGGCCCGGGGAGAAAAGCTCCACAGTTAAAATAAACAGACAGTAGTTACATTGGATTACATAGCGATTAACAATTTACATAGCAATTACTTACAACATATTTACAGATGAAGAACATAGTACATCAGTAGACAACTAGAATCTTTATCTGTGAAGTACATAATAGACATTAACAAATGTTACAAGAAGAAGTTCCTGCTGTATAATAAGTACTGGCTTAAGAGCATCTGAGCTTGCTATAATCAAAGTAGTTAGTGGAGTGGAAAGAAAGGTAGTGGTTGGATGGGGAGGGTGATATTAGAGTGGGAGTTGCAAGGGCATAGCCAGCATGTTTTTAGGTGCACTTTTAGTAAAGTTTTGAAGTGGGTGCATGATGGTACGGAGGTAATTGTGGATGGGAGGGAGTTCCATAATTTGGCTATGGTGCAAGAGAATAGTGCTTCACCAGCAGAGTTATTGGCTTTAGTGATCTGCAAGTGATTTTTGTTGCTGGATCTTAGTGGTCTGGTGGTGCGATAGGGTTGGAGTAGATTCTGGAGGGATGAGACATTTAGTGGACGATTTACTAGTTTGTGGACGAGTGAAAGTTGATACCATTGAAGGAGGTGAGGGAGTTCAAGCCAGCCCAGTTCAGCAAGTGAGAGACAGTGGTGACTACGGTAGGATGGCTCTGTGTCGAATTTGGCAATTTTGTTGTAGCAGGTCTCTAGCTTGTTTAGATCACATTGCCTTAGGTTGGTACATATTGGACAGGCATAAAGTAGGGTGGAGATAAGGTGGGAATTTGCTATTGAAATCTTTGCTGCTTTGGTGAGAAGTTGCTTATTTCTGTATAGTGCTCCTATTTTTTTGTGGACTTTTTTATGGTCAAGGATATATGAATGTCAAATTTTAGTTTATTGTCTATTTCCACTCCTAGCAATTTGGTGTGTTCAGTTGGGTATATAGTGGTGTTGTCTTTTGCTGTGATGTTAAAGTGAGAGTTGTTTTGAGTATGTTTGGTGGGGTGGAAGATGAGTAGTTTAGTTTTGTTTGGGTTGAGTATTAATTGGGCATCGGATAACCAAGTTTCAACAGAGGAAAAGGCTTCCAATGTGACTTTTTGCAGTTTGGGTAGGGACTGGGCTGAGCAGATGATGGTTGAGTCATCTGCGTATTGTATGAGTGTGCCATGCTTGGTGGCAGAGGCTAGATTATTGGTGAAAACAGAGAAGAGTGGGGGTCCAAGGATGGATCCTGGGGGAACCCCTATGGAGACAGGTAGTTGGGGAGATATGTCATTTTGCCATACAATGGATTGTTGGTGGTCAGACAAGTAACTCTGAAACCAGTTGGTGACTGATTGTGAGAAGGATAGGTTGTTGAGGACAGAGATAAGTTGTTTGTGTGGGACCATGTCAAATGCTTTAGATAGGTCTAGGAAAGTAGCAGAGGAGAGATAGCCATTGATTTTATGCTAAAGGATAGTGTTAGTAAAGGAGAGTAAGGCAGTGGTGGTGCTATGGTTTGGTCGGAAACCATGCTGAGTATTGGAAAAGAGGTTGTTAGTAAGGAGGTAGTCTGAGACCTGAGAGTGTATGCATCTCTCTAGTATTTTGGAGAGTGGAGAGAGAATAGCTATGGGGCGGTAATTGGTTAGTTCTGTGGAGGGTCCGCCTTTCTGGAGGGGAATTATATGTGATACTTTCCACAGTGTGGGAACGTAACTTTCTGACAGAGATCGGTTAATCAGGATGGATACTGGGTAGGCCAGAGCATCAGCTGTGATTTGTAAGTATTCACTTGGGAGGTTGTCTGCTGCTAATCTGGTGGGCTTAAGTTTAGTTAAGAGTTTTTTATGTTGGAGGTAGGTACAGGATAAAAAGAGAAGGCAGTGGGGAGATTACTAGTTGAAGATGTGGGTTGGAGGGGAGAGGGGTTGTGTTGTTTAGCTAGTGATAGTATGGTTTGTGTGAAGTGTGTGCTGAATGAGGTAGCAATATTTTCTGAAGAGTGAGGGATGTTAGGAAAGGTACTGACTTTACCTGGGTGGAGGATGGAGTTTATGGAGGACCAGAATTGTTTGGGGCTGTGTTGAGAGGTGTCTAGGGCAGACTGATAGTATTGGAATTTGTCCTGTTTTATTAGCTTTTTGACACTATTGCGTAGTTCTAGGAATTTATGTCTAGTTGAGGGGGTTTTAGTTTTGCGCCAGTGCTCCCAGGCTTTATCCCTGTTTTTCATTTCTGACTTTGTGGTTTTCTGTAGCCATGGGGAGGGTTGTGCTTTGATTCTGGAAAGTCTTATGGGGGCATGGTAATTAAGGATGCTCAGGAAGGTAGTATTAAAAAATTCAACTGCATCATCAAGACTGAGGTACTTTAGAGGATGCCAGTTACATTCTTTGAGGGATGAGACGAATGTGAGTGGGTTAAAGTTTAGTTTTTTACGTATTTGACGGTAGATGACAGGTTTAACTTGGTATAGGTATTTTTTGAGTAAGAATGTTGAGGAGTGATCACTGAGGCTATCTGATAAGTGGCCTGTTATATATGACTGGGGGTTCTTACTGACTAGTATCCAGTCAAGGGTAGTGTGCTTGCTGGAGTTTTTATTTATCCTGGTTGGTGACTGGACTAGTTGGGTGAACCCATGAAGGTTTACATTATGGGTTGGATGGTTGCCAGAACAGGATTGCCAGTCAATATTGAAATCACCTAAAATGGTAGTTTCTTGGGGGAGATGGTGGGTAGACCAGCTGAGGAGGTTTTCTAGTGGAGGGATGTTTTGGCCAGGTGGGAAGTAGCATCCAATTATGTTGATGGTTTTGTTTTGGTTTATTTTGAGGTTGGTATATATTATTTCTTCATTGCCTATTTGTGGAGCCGATGATTTTAAGATCTGGATGTTTAGATGCTGTTTAAATATTATAGCTACACCGCCTCCTTTCTTGTTTAGCTGGTCTACTCTTAGTATGCCATAACCTGTAGGGAGTATTTGCTCACTGGTAATGTGAGGTTTTAGCCAGGTTTCTGTCAGGATGACTATATCTGGGGAGTACAAGTCTATGGTGGCATGGAGTTCATGGACTTTGTTGGATATACTTCTAATATTTAGGCTTAGTAGAAGGAAGTCACTTGGCTTTCTATCGGCTGTAATAAATTGTAATGTGTAATATGGGAGAAGTTGTGGTTTCTAGTCTGATGAGGATTGGGGTTGGAGATGGTAGGGCCAGGGTTGGGGTGGATATCTCCACTTAGGGCTAGTTTAGATATGCATGAGGTTATTAGTTTTCTCAGTTTTTGAATGTGTTTGTTTATAAGGGAAACTTTATGATTGTGCTCTTTGGGTAATAGGTATGGTGGGAGGGTTACTGGGTTAAGTTGTAGGGATGCTTTATGTTTGAGTAATATAGTTGGTAGAATATGTGGGGGGTGCATAGGGATGTTTCTTGAGTTGGTGGGAGGGGAACTGAGTGAGGGTGAGACATGAGTGGTGGTGTGAGTAGTAGTACAGTGGTAGTGGTTGAGTGGGGGAATGATGGAGCTTTGGTAGGATGTAAGATATGCAAGGAGAGTGCATGCCGTGAGCATCACCTCAAAAAATCTAGATCCCTCAGAACCACAAGGGCGGGAGACTTAAACCTTGACACGGTTATAAATAGAACGTGCTGGAGGGACAGATTCATCACCCAGAGACTCCCTATGCTGTGGAACAAAATCCCGGTACATGTGAGGCAGAGCACCTCTCTGGTCTTGTTCAAGAGGAATCTTGACCAATGGATGGGAGATTGCAGATATACCCCAGGGATTACTTCAGCGTCACTGCTTGACAGAGGCACAGCAAAATGATAGGCATAGTTTTTATTCAAACTAAAGGGGTGGCGAAAGCCACATAACTATGGGCTAGGCTTATAAATGCCCTTGGGCAGATAGCCTAGTATGAACCTATGAACCTATGAACCTATAGGTAAGGTATGCTTGTACATGTTAGTTGAGGAGGTGTGATAGTAGTGGGAAGATGGAGGAGGTAGTGTTGGGTTAGTGCTGTGTTTGGCTACTAGAAAGATGGGAGGGGTTTGTGAGTATAATAAAGGTGGGACCACAGGGGGCGGGAGGGAATAGGGGGCAGGGTGGAGGGCAAAGCGGGTAGAGACCCTGTTAGTTGTTCTTATGAGGGGGCTGGAAACAATCAGGTAACAAAGTTAACTGATAAATGAACATATGATAGTGACAAGGGTGGTTGTAGTTGTAAAAATGGTGCCTGCCACAGGTAATATTTATTAACTTTGGGATTGACTTAAGGTAATAAACAGGGAAGGGGGAGGGGAGTTTACCAGGTTAGTCCATCTGGGCTTGTGGCCCCTTTACAGTGGAGACCCGAGGAGAAAAGCTCCAGTGCATAGTAAAACAACATTATGTAAAACACACACTGGATGTCACAGAACATTACAAGTTGCAAAGTTACAAAAAAAGGAAAACACTAAATAAAAAAAAAGTACTTGACGAACATCACAATAGACAGACTAGGTTACATAGTAATGATCAGTACAGAGGTATCCATTTTACATCAAAGTATATGTTACATTACATTTAGGAGGATGACATTATAAGGGTATGTGCAAGATAGGCCAGAGGCCAGAATGCATAAAATTTGTGGAAAGCTTATAACATGAGATTTTTTTTTTTTCGGTGGGAGCATGTGAAGGGCATTCCCATCTGGAGGACAGATGGGAGAGAAGTGTGGATTTGAAATTGTTATGGTTAGGTAAATTATGTAGTGGGGAGGGTAGAGAGTTCCACAGTTTGGCTATGGTGTGGGATAGTAGTAATTGGCCAGGTGGATGTAAGGGTTTGTGCACTTGTAAGAGGTTTTGACCTTTGGATCTCAAGGAGCAGCTGGGTGTGTAGGGTATTAGACATTTGGTGAGAGAAGGGCATAATGTTGGTTTGAAGATGAGTTTGTGAACTGTGGTAAGCTGGAGGTATTTTAGGTGGTTGGGGAGTTCTAGCCAGTTGAGGGTGTGTAGAGAGTGGTAGTGATGGGAAGAGTTCTTAGAATTGGTTGCAAATTTGCAGATTTTGTTGCAACAGGATTTGAGTTTGGAGCAAAGGCCAAGTTGTATGTTGGAGAATAGGGGGCACCATACAGGAGGGAGGGGAGAAGAAAGGAAGCTGAGAGGGTTTGTCGGGAGGAGGAGGTGAGGTAACAGTTGTGTCTGTGGAGAAGAACAATTTTTTGGATTTTTTTTTTTGATTGTGGAGAGAATGTGAGAGTCGAATTTTAGGTTTTCATCTATGGTAATGCCAAGTAGTTTAGTACTGGGAATTATTTCTAGGGGGGTGTTAATGTGGCTATTGATGGAAAATAGGTCTTTGTTGAGTTGGGAGGTTTTGGTGGGAGTGAAAATCATTAGTTTTGTTTTTTAGTGTTTTATGCTAGGTGGTTAGATTGCATCCACGATTCTGTTTTGGAGAAGGCTATTTGGGTTATGATTTGTAGTTTGGAGGGGCAGGAGGCTGAGCAGATGATAGTGGAGTCATCTGTGTATTGGATAACTGAGGCATCAGGGATGGAGAGGTGGCAATTGTTGATAAATATTTTAAAGAGTAGTTGGTCTAGTACAGATCCTTGTGGTACTCCTGTGGGTGTAGGTAGGAAAGGGGAGGCTGACTCTTTCCATTGCACAGCTTGTTGGCACATGGAAAGGTAGCTGGAGAACCAGGATATGGTTGAGGGTGAGGTGTGCAGGTGTGAGAGCTGGGACAAGAGTAGGGAGTGGGAGATGGTATTGAATGCCTTTGAGAGGTCTAGAAACAGTGAGGATACATAGTTGCTGCTGTCCTGTGCTAGGTTGAAAGCAGGGCAGTCATAGTGCTGTGGCCAGGGCGGAAGCCATGTTGGGTGGGGGACAGGAGGTTGTGCAGGGTAAGGTATGACATTAGTTGGGGGAGGATGTTTTTTTCAAGTATTTTAGAGAGAGGAGGAGTATAACTATGGGTCTGAAGTTGGTAGTGTCAGTGTTTTTGCCACCTTTGTGTAGAGGGATGATAAATGCTTGTCGCCAGATTGTTGGTATGTAGGATTCTTTTATAGACCTATTTATAAGAATAGATATGGGTTAGGCTATTGATTCAGCGGATAGTTTGAGGAATTTAGCTGGAAGGTTGTCAGGTTCATTGCGGCATGGTTTTAGCTTTAGGAGTAGTCTTTTTATTGTGTTAGTGGAGACAGGTTTAAGGGAGAAGAGGGGGGGAGGGTTAGGGGGCAGGATGTGGGGTAGTGTTGGTGGGCTGGTTAGAAAATGTGGAGGATAAGTTGGCTATGCTATCTATAAAGAATGTGTTGAATTTTGTGGCTGTTTCTAGGCTGGTGAGCTTAGGATCAGGGCAGGGGTTGGCTTTATTACTGGGGTTGAGAATTGAGGAGATGGAGGTCCAGAATTTCTTAGGGTTAGTTAAGTGGTCAGATTGCAGATTGAAGTAGTAGGATTTGCAATCATTTGTTATGAATTTTTTGGCTAGGTTACGCAGATGTTTAAATTCTTGTTGAGTGCTAGGTTTTTCTGTTTTTGGTACTGTTTCCACTTTTTGACTCGTTGCTTCATTATCTGTTTAGTTTCTCTGGATAGCCAGGGGCAGGGGTTAGATTTGATGCATTTAGATCGGGAGGGGGCTAGTTTATCCAGTAGGGTGAGAAATGTGTGGTTAAAATATGATACGGCTTTGTCTAGTGAAAGGCATTTTAGGGGTGACCAGTCAGTAATGTTAAGACATTTTGAAAAGATTTCGGGGCTGAAGGAGGCTAGGTTGTGGGATTGCTTAAATTGGTGTTGTTTTTCTATTTGAGTGGGTAGACAGTCTATGAAGGCTGGTAGGTGATCACTAAGGGGGTCTGGTATTATACCAGCATTGGTGGTATGGTTGGGGTGGGTTGTTAATATCCAGTCTATGATGGTACCGAAGGTACTGTCTTTTTTTGGCCTGGTAGGAAGATTTATAAGTTGGGTGAAATTGTAAAGGTTGATTGAGTGGGTTTGAGTGGGTTAAGGTATCTGAGAGGAAGGAGGCCCAGTTAATGTCTGTGTCACCGAGGATGTAGGTTTCATTTCTGATGTTGGAGATAAACCAAGAGAGGATGTCTTCTAGAGTTTTGGTATTGTCTCCTGGTGGGATGTAGATGGAACAGATGCAGATGGATTTGTAGTTGTTAAGTTTTAAAATGCCAGCAATTATTTCAGCATTGGCAAAGGTTGGGATGGGCTTAGTCATAGGGGTGAAGGTGAGAGTGGAGGGGTAGTTAATAGCTACACCACCTCCTTTTCTATGGGGTCTGTCATTATGTATGATATGGTAGCCTGGGGGGAGGATTTCGTGGTCTTTGATTGAGGGTTTAAGACAGGTCTCGGAGACTGCGGTTATGTCTGGCTGGTTATGAGAGAGCCAAGCGTGAAGGTTGGGAATTTTATTACGGAGACTTTGTGCGTTAAGGGCGATGAGGCAGATTTGTTTTTTTGTGGTGTGGAAGATAGGTTTGGGTGGGTAATGTTGTGTTTTGGACCAGGGTTGGGGTGGATATCTCCTGAGAGTGAGATTGATAAATGTGGAAGGAGCTGCATCAGGAGGTTTAGTTGAGATAGGAAATTGTGATTTTGCTGGGGGAGGTATCTTTTGTGGTATGTACTTAGGATAGGGTGTGGGGTGGGGAGTATAGTGTGTTTGAACAGATGGGAGGGGTGGCAGAGTAGAGTTCAGGGGAGATTTGTGAGTATGTGTGGGATTTGTTTGGGTGTAGTGAGGATGTGGTGTGTGGGGATTGAGATAGTTGTGTGTTTGTGGGGAGGCTAAGTTTGGTAGTGTGGGTTAGGGTTACTAGCATGGTGGCTAGTAATAATGTTTGTAGGTGGAAGTTAGGCTTAGTTGTATGGGTGTATGAGAGGTGGTGTGTCTGTGTGGGAGTGTGTTGGGTTTGTGAGTATTAGGGTGTTAATGGAGGTGGGGGGGTTTGGTAAAGGGTGTATGTGATTGGTGGTGGTCTGTTAGGGGTGTGGTGTGAGGAAGTATAAATGTAGAGGTAGTGGGGGTGGGTGGGAAATGGGGGTATGGTAGGGGAGCGGAGTGAGTCCGCAGGGCGAACAGAGTGGGATAGAGCTGGGCAGGAGTGAAAAATCCCAAAAAGAAGACAATAGAGAAAGTTACAACTGTTCTGTATAGGAGGCTTTGGGAGTTGGTATAAATTAAATTAAAATGTCCAATGTGACTACAAAAATTGAGTAATGCTGTCACCTAGTGGTGAAAGTGAGAACTTTAATGTTGATCTGCAGAAGTTTAAGGTAAATCCAAGAAGGCAAGGAGGACTGGGGGGGGGGGAGGCCAGGCTGCTGTAGGCTGCTACTGTGTAATTTATAGTTAAGGCAGAGATAGGTAATCAAGTATAAACATACACGTGGAAATCTGTTCCTGATTTCTCTTTTTGGTGGTGTTAGGTCTGGGAGCACAACAGTGCTCTGAGAGCAGCAGATGTCCAAAGTGGAGGAAGACCTTTAGAAGAGGGATTCCTTTGGTTTGTAGCTTTTGGCTGGGGAGAACCTGAAAGGTAGGCAGCAGGCTGTAGGTAAAAAAAGAGGGTTAGTTACAGCGTTAACCAGGTAATGAGGTAGCTCAGAGTGGGTACTTACTGGGTACAAGATGGGAGGACAATAGGGGTAAAAGTGAGGAGTACAGTTTGGTGCAAGAGGAAGAAGGAGGGATGAAATGATTGAGGTGCAGGAGTGTATAGGAAGTTGTAGAAGAGGAGTTCAGTAGGTTCAGTAGGAGAGAAAACAAAAAAGGACCGTATGTAGTTTAAAATAAATTACATTCACTGTAGATATCTATTTTACTACTCACAGGTTTAGTCAGGTATAGTATAACTAACCAGCAATCAAATTCGTTAGCATTTAGCGTTATACAGTTATCGACTGACAGAATATGGCGTTCCTTCTGTTGATATATGCTCTTGTTTGGTTAAGAAAGGAGAAAGGGAAAAACAGATGCTCTGAAACAGGGGAAGAGCTGAGTATAATTAGCAATTAAAGGTAGTTTTGAAGCTATGGTGGTGTAGGCATTTTTGTGCTAGGGATGTGCTGTAATAATCTTACACACTAAAGAAATCTTTGTGCAGTCAGCGAGGAGCAGTAGCTTTCACACTACGGCATTTTCAGGTGCTTGTGTGGTGCACGTGCTTTGCAATAGTCCTTGAAACCACAAAACTGTGTTTAGTAGTTTAGTTGTGGTGGTAGATAACCACTAAGAGGGCCGCATACTCTTATGAGAGGCGCTCAAGTTTGGAGCGCTGCCTGGGAAATCAATCAGCTGCAGATTCTTGAGTTTTTACTATTTGGAGTTGACGTGTACCACCCAGCCAGGAAGGAGCATGTACTTTAAAGTTGTTAGAAATATATGTATTAATGTATATGTTTAGTGCTTATTAGAAGCTAAAAGGGTTAACACATTTCATTCTATTTTATGTACAGCTTAATTTTGTATGAGATTATAAGATGCTTTTCTAACTGCAGTATGCTCTCTGAAATTGCAAGATGCTCTCTGACCTAGTATTTGCTAGCATAGCAAAATTCATGTTTATGCCTTTTGGAAATGTACTGGGAAGCAGGTGATTATCTGCTAGGTCAGGAAAATGAATGAATAGTGAATAAATAGAACAATACTGTTTTCTATAATGTGATTGAATATGAACAATCAGCCCTGTTCATGTTATGAGAACATGCATAGCTGCGAAAAAGAAGAGATACATCAGACAAAAGACTGCTTGAAGAAATGAACTGTGATCTGTACTTGCTTTGCGCTCGAATTAGCCATAGTACCTTGAATGGTAACATTGCATAGCAAAAGTTGTATCTGACCGGTGGTCATCAAGGCCACCTTGTTTTTCTCAGGTAGTTTTTTTTGTACACTTGATATGCCAGCAGAAAATCATGGACAAACATCTGATGAGAAACAATATTGAAAGAACTTGTGATTTATTACGTCAGCTTAGTAGGCAATACCTTGTAAGAAATGTATAAAGACAGTCTCACTTCCTGATTCTAGTTAGACAAACTCTGTATTAGCACGTTTTTGTCTCCTTGCTGCAAGATTAAACTGCCTTAATCTGAACCTGCCGTGTGTTGATCATTTTGAAGTTATATTTCCTTTGACAGATTGGTCCTTCGGACCGGAACTCTCTCTCTTCGCCTCAGGTCAGATGGGCCAGGTGGCATGAAACCATACGGGGAAGAGACCACATCGGTTCTTCTGCTTTGAAAGACCTCCGACTGAATTGTAGTTCAAAAGAGGCCAGCCACTTTTCTGATCTGCGAATGAAGGACGAGTCGGTATACGAGCCAGAGAGGATCAATCACGGAGGCTCAGGTAAGGTGAAATTTACCTTTTTTCTGTTTTAGATCAGGGACTTGATTGAAAATATCTGTCAGGAGATTTGTATTGCACAAGTCAGGGACAGAAAGATTGCAGTCTTGTCATAGATCAGGGAAACAGAATAGGTAAGACAGTTATTCTAGATAAACTGTGAAATAAGAAAATCATGGTACCACATGAGAATAAGAAGGGTTACGTAACATTTTTTAACAGTCAGAACAATATGGGTAATAAGTGCACAAAAAGTTCCCGAAACCCACCACTAACCAAAGATGCAAAATATATGCAATCACAGCGTGCCGACAATATTAGATATTATACAAAATGGGTTAATAAATATGAATTTGATGGCAAATTAGAAAAATCCTCGCTTATTAAACTTGTCAAAGAGCTTAAAGCTGACACAAAAGGTCAGGTAAAAAAGTAACGCCAATTGGGAGTTCCTCAGGCACACAGGTGGATTGAGGAAGCAAACCATAGGGAACAAAAAAGTAATAATTCAAAAGCTATGTTTTTAGATAAAGAAGACAATAATTTAGTAATGGCATCAGCCCCTCCACCCCCTCCACTTCCTGCACCAGAATATGAAGTGAGTGGACAAGCTGGTCCACCTCCGCTATACCCAGCTGTCACCGCGAAGCCAGGACCATATGTTAGAGATCCCATTGAGACCAGGTCTCGAACATGTAACTTACGAGGGGATATTGAGTTATATGAAATAAATAAAAAATCACGAGCTATGAGTGAAGAAGAGATATGTCCACTTATAGAAGTACCAAATCCACAGGTAGGACAGGCAGGACAGGACCCAACTCTTCTAGTATATAGACCGTGGACACCGGAAGACATCCGGAAAGCCACAGAGGGAATTCCCCATCCGAAAGTTAATTTTAGAAAATTCTTAGAAGACTTACAGGGCATGAGGTTAAGTTATCATTTGAACGGAGAAGAAGCAGAAAAAGTAGACAGATCGTAGGTCCAGATTGGCACATGATCAGTGGCAACTGGAATCCCCGTGACACAGAACATAAGCCACTCCCACATAGCAACGCAGAACTGGATAACAGAGTGAAGGGTCTAACAGACCGAATCTCTGAGAAATGGAAGCCTAGGGCAGACTGGACTTGCATTAATCAATGCATCCAACAGGAAGGTGAAACTGTTGACAGATATTATGCTAGATTATTAGAGTGTTTTAATAACCATTGTGGAATGCAGGTACCTGAAGATCAAACACATGATTCCCCATATGAGCAGCAATTAAAGAATACATTTTTGAAAGGCAGTGTTTTGCCTATAAGCAGCTTTATTACAAAGCACATGGTAGACCATCATACAAGCAGATTACAGTCACTACTTGAATATGCTAGGCATGCCGAAAGGCATTTTAACAGTAAAACGCAAGCCCAAGTATTTGCTGTAGAAGACGGAGCAGAAGTTTATGTAGTACAGTCCGGAAAAAAGGGAAAAAAAATGCCCAGGGAAACAAACAATCTGATAAACGATCAGAAGAGTTTGAAGAAAGAAAGAAAATGGATGAATGTTTTAAGTGCGGGAAAAAGGGACATTTAGCAAGGGATTGCAGGCAAAACAAAAAGGCAGCCATAGAAGATAAGGAGGGTGAGGACTGACTATATGATAGTCAAGAATCACTAGAAGAGAATAACCAAGAAAAGACAAATGCAAATGTGATAGAGGTAGAGAATGTGATAGAAGAAATAGAGGAAGTACAAGAAATCACCGATGGTGAAGAAAGTGAAATTTTAGACTTGGCATTATTGAGCCTAGAGCTCTATTTAGCAGACACAAAACTGGAAGTTACACATCTGGTAGAGGGGAGGAAAGTTAAATTCCTGTGTGACTCAGGGGCTTCACGGACTCTGATACATCCTTCCAAACTACCAGAAAATTCAGAATCACTTGATTACATATTAGTGAAAGCAGCTAATGGACAGCTGTATCGGGAGCCACTCTCCCACAACATAGCAATAACTGACCCTGTTTCAGGGATGACCCAGAAAAGCAAAATTGTCATTTCTGCAAAATGCCCAGTAAACATTTTGGGCAGAGATCTGATGCAGATATTTGGCATAGCAGTAGTACCAACTATGCAGGGTATGGAAGCACAGCGACAAATGGATACTTTTGTGGTGCAACCGGAGGGTGAAACATTGTATTGGTACAGCCAGAACTTAGTTACGACTGGTCCAGGGCAGTAACCAAAGAACTGATGAATGTAGCCATCAGTAAATCCCCCTCCCTTGACACTGATAAACAGCATTTGTTGCACTGTACTCTGTATTATTGTAGCACACCAAGACCTGATAAGGAATATGAGCAAGAACTGTTTAAAAACCATGCAAACAGATTAATATTATGTAATCTGTACTGGGACACAGAAGGGAACAGTGTAGTCAACTGTTCATTGCCCCAGGAATTCTTTGCACTCTATAAATCTAATCGATTACCACATGTTAGTTTAACAAAAGACAAGAATGTGAAATGGGCAGATCTTGGAGAAAAAGTCACAAAGTGGGAAAAACAAACAGAGTTAGAACTGTCAGAACAGGGAATACAAAAACAGAAGTTAAATTGGATAACGCAGACACACCCAGCTGTACACTTGCAGTCTAGTGAGGACAGATGATTAGCAGTCTTACTAGAAGAGGAAGAAAAAGCTTTACAGAGTATACCAGAAACTCTGTGGTCAACAGGGAAATCAGATGTAGGATTAATCCGTACAGCAGGACCAGTTACTATTACGCCAAAATCAGCATTTAGACCTCAAAAGAGACAGTATCCCTTAAGAAAGGATGCAGATGTAGGAATCAAACCTATAATAGCAGCCTTACTTAAGGAAGGAGTACTGATAGAATCTCCCGATTCGCCATGTAATACACCCTTATTTCCTGTTAGAAAAGCAAATGGGGAATGGCGTATGGTCCAAGACTTACAAGCTGTAAATGATGCAGTAATACCTAGAGCACCTACGGTGCCAGATCCACACACCCTATTGAATGATTTGAAGCCTCAACAGAAGTATTTTTCTGTGGTAGATATTAGCAATGCGTTTTTCTCGATACCGATACTCCCTGACAGCCAACATTGGTTTGCATTCAAATTTCAGGGGAAAAGGTATACATACACGTGACTACCACAGGGGTATTGTGAAAGCCCAACAATATTTGCACAAGAGATGGCAAGCAACTTGGCAGGATTTAGCCCACCAAGAGGCAGCCAAATTTTACTTTATGTAGACGACATCCTGCTGGCAGCCCCCACCCAGCAAGAATGTAGAGAAGATACCATAGCATTACTACAATTTTTAGCCACACAAGGACATAAAGTAAACAAAAAACAAATTGCAGCTTTGGAGAAAGCAGGTCAAATACCTGGAATATGTAATATCCAAAGAAGGTAGAACATTAGATGAGGATAGAAAAATAGCAATTTTGCAATTGCCCAAACCGACTACCAAGAAGGAAATGATGTCCTTCCTGGGCATGACTAATTTCTGTCAGAGTTGGATTCCAAACTATGCCTTGGAGTCTGCTCCACTGACCAACTTGATATACAAGAAGCCTATGGCAGCACAAGATTTATTACAATGGACACCAGAAGCAGAATCAGCTTTCTGCAAATTGAAACAACTGATAGCATCCTCATTAGTCTTAGGATTACCGAACTATCATAAACGTTTTTTCCAAACTGTAGATTGTAAACAAGGTTACATGACATCAGTGTTAACACAGCAGCATGGGGATAAACAACGCCCCATAGCTTATTATTCATCACAGCTGGACCCAGTGGCGCGATCCCTGCCCCACTGTGTACAAGCAGTAGTTGCAGCTGCAATGGCAGTACAGGCTTCGGCCTCAGTAGTGTTGTTCCACCCTCTCACATTGAGAGTGCCTCATGCAGTCACAATTATTTTACTGCAAGAAAAAGTAGCATATCTTTCTCCTGCTAGACATCTTTCCTGTATGACTATACTCCTGAGCCAACCTCATATGACAATTGAACGATGTACAACTTTAAACCCATCTACCTTGCTCACGACCCCTGCGGATGGCACACCACACAGCTGCCTGCAGGAAATTGAGCAAAAGACACTGTCTAGAAAAGATCTAACAGATGTTCCCTTGGATAATGCTGAGGTGACATATTATGTGGATGGCTCATGCAGAAGGGGTCCTGCAGGACAGAATCTAGTAGGGTATGCAGTAGTTTCTGATACTGAGATTTTAGAAGCAAAGTCTTTACCACACAATTTATCTTCACAAGCAGCAGAATTGATTGCTTTGACAAGGGCATGTACCTTGGCAAAGGGTAAATGTGTGAACATTTTTACTGACAGCCAGTACACTTTTTCTACTGTACATGTTTTTGCGCAGCAGTGGAAATATAGAGGAATGATAACATCCACTGGTAAACCGATTAATCATGCGCAATTTATTTTAGATTTGTTAGAATCTATTCAGTTACCTCAGAAAGTGGCTATTTGTAAATGCGTTGCTCATACCAAGCAACAGGATAGGATTTCAAAAGGTAATGCAAGAGCTAATATAGCTGCAAAACAGGCAGCTTCAGCTTCAGAAGTATTTCTTTTGAGTGAGGAATTACAACCTTCTGAGATTTTAGATTTAGAAATGTTAAAAACAATGCAGACACTTTTGTTACAAATGTAGAAAAACAGAAATGGATAAAACGAGGAGCAATTCTTGAGAAAGGGCTGTACATCTCCAAAGAAAGAAAACCAATTTTGCCATCTAACTTGTTTAGATATGCAGCTTTGTTGAGCCATGGGCAGTGCCATGTCTCAACAGGGGGGATGGTACAGTTAGTGAACCGTGTGTTCACTGCATATGGATTTACAAACTACACAAAAAATTTTTGTGCAGCATGCCATGTTTGTAACAGGCATCATGCACAAGGGGCATTAAAGCCTAAGCAAGGGAGTTTCCCAACACCACCTTACCCGTTCCATACTATCTGTATGGATTTCATAGAACTAAACAAATGTGAAAATAAGAAATATTGTCTTGTCATTATAGATATGTTTTCCAAATGGGTGGAAGCTTTTCCGACCAAAAACCCAGATGCAGCTACCGTTGCAAAAGTCCTTGTTAAAGAAATTATTCCTAGATTTGGCATACCGGAAAAGATCTACAGTGACAATGGCACACACTTTGTAAATCAAACCATACAGCTGAGCCAATATTTCGGAATTTCCTTAAAGAACCATTGTGCATACCACTCCCAATCTGCAGGATTAGTAGAGAGGCATAATGGGGTTTTGAAAAACAAACTTAGAAAATTGATTAGTGAGACACAGAAGAACTGGGTGCACTGCCTGCCTCTGGCACTGTTGAGCATGAGAACTGTTCCAAATGCAAAGGGGTTAACTCCTTTTGAAATACTGTTTGGGAGGACATATTATATACCTCAGTGGAAACCTCTCATGCCTGCAGACCAGGAGGCTGACAGTTCACTTGCAGAATACATGAGACGTCTTCTAAGTAATAAACAACTTCTGCAGTTGAATTCTGTTTCAGATAAAGAACAAACTATCGGAAGCAGCAGTAGTCCCAGGCACGTGGGTCTGGGTGAAAGTGATTAAGAAAAGAAACTGGACCACACCGAAGTGGGAAGGGCCGTACCAAGTGCTGCTGTCAACACCCACTGCAGTCAAGATTGCAGAGCGAGCCTTCTGGATTCATCTGACACACTGTAAATTAGTTAAGAACTTTAAACTGGACAAAAAACTTGTTACTATTACACAAGAACAAAATGACCAGATACGGAGCAAGTAGAAATGCTGAACAACCTCAGAAGTATTGCATGATCATTCTGTTGGCCATACTGATAACATTAATCTTTTTATTGTGGTCTTTCCTTTTTCCAGCCACACGAGCTGAACTGAATAAACGTGAATCATTCATAGACTGGCATCCGAACTTTAACACTTACCAAGCAATTAAATATGTGTATGCTGAAACTTTTAATGTTTCGAATTGCTGGATCTGAACAGCTATACCAACAGCATTCGGGGGATTATTGATGACTGCTGTCCCCCTAGGGGTCAATGAGACCTGGGAGAATTTGCTCTTTGATACTACAACTGTAAAATCACAAGACAAAATAGCATTGTACCTACCTGTTACACAAAAGGGAATTGTATGTTTTTACAAAAATTATATTGTTCAGGTAGGTTGGAGTAATTGTAATGTGACTGTTCCTTACAAATGTTTTACCAAAGCTAATAATGCAGGTTATATGTGTGATACAAACTATGACTCATATCTTGAGTCGATTCATAAGACTATTGATGACATACAACGTAATCCTGTTCTTTTAAAACAACTATCTATTATTGATAAGAAAATGTTTCATGCAGGGCAAGTGTATATTAATACTAAAGTAGAGAACTGTTATTTTGTTTGTGGGAAAAAGGCATACAAATGGTTACCTGAGAACTGGTCCAGCAGTTGTTTTTTGGATTACCTGGTTCCGGCCATATGACACACTGCAGTTTTGCCTCAGGGAAAAATTCGAAATGTCAGAGAGGTCACCAAGAAAACCAGAAATCCAATCAGAAGGCCTGAAAATCCAGTGGGACGAATTGAAGCAGGCTGGAGAAACCATAATTCCGTAAAAAACAAAGATAAACTGACACACATGGACTTGAGTGACACTATCATATCATGGGCAGGTATAGCCCCTGCATACGGCGCAGTGAAATCAATTTGGGAGCTGAGAAAACTGTCCAAACTTCTTGAAGTAATGAGTAATGCAACTTTTTCTGCTCTCGAGTTAATGACTGATGAACTGAATGCTATGAGAACTGTGGTGCTTCAAGACTGCATGGCTCTTGAATTCACCCTAGCGGCGAAAGGTGGTACATGCGCTTTAATAAAAGAGGAGTGCTGTTCATATATTCCTGACAACCAGCATGAGATAAACGATCATCTTGAGGTGATTCAGCAAGTGTCGACCATGACCAAACCAGGCCCAAACCCACTGATGGACTTTTTCCAGAATTTGTTTGGGGGGTGGGGTAGCATCCTAATGAATGTCTTGATTGCCATTTGTGTGGGATTACTCCTATTAGGAGTGTGTGTTTGTTGTGGTATTCCCTGCATGAAAAGATTGATCAAAGATTTTATAGACATGTCAGTTTCTGAGACTTTATATCAAAGTACTGAAATTGAAGAACTGCTGAAAAATGAAACACTTTCATGAGTTCAAACTGAATGACTCTCTTAACTGCAAATTCTGAACAGAAAGAGGTTAGGAGAAGAAGCAATTGTTTATGCTTTTGAAAATAGAAATTAACAGGGGGGAAATGTTAGGGAAATATGTATTAATGTATATGTTTAGTGCTTATTAGAAGCTAAAAGGGTTAAAACATTTCATTCTATTTTATGTACAACTTAATTTTGTATGAGATTATAAGATGCTTTTCTAACTGCAGTATGCTTTCTGAAATTGCAAGATGCTCTCTGACCTAGTATTTGCTAGCACAGCAAAATTCATGTTTATGCCTTTTGGAAATGTACTGGGAAGCAGGTGATTATCTGCTAGGTCAGGAAAATGAATGAATAGTGAATGAATAGAACAATACTGTTTTCTATAATGTGATTGAATATGAACAATCAGCCCTGTTCATGTTATGAGAACATGCACAGCTGCGGAAAAGAAGAGATACATCAGACAAAAGACTGCTTGAAGAAATGAACTGTGATCTGTACTTGCTTTGTGCTCGAATTAGCCATAGTACCTTGAATGGTAACATTACTTAGCAAAAGTTGTATCTGACCAGTGGTCGTCAAAGCCACCTTGTTTTTCTCAGGAAGTTTTTTTTGTAAACTTGATATGCCAGCAGAAAATCATGAACAAGCAGCTGCTGAGAAACAATATTGAAATAACTTGTGATTTATTACGTCAGCTTAGTAGGCAATACCTTGTAAGAAATGTATAAAGACAGTCTCACTTCCTGATTCTAGTTAGACAAACTCTGTATTAGCACGTTTTTGTCTCCTTGCTGCAAGATTAAAGTGCCTTAACCTTAACCTGCCGTGTGTTGATCATTTTGAAGTTATATTTCCTTTGACAAAAGTACTGAGTCTCGGTTTGTCCAGAGGATAAAATGTGGGGAAAAAATAAAAAAGCAGTGAGCGATCATAAGTGACTCATCCAGGGTATGTATTTCGCAGAGATATGCTCTGCGTAGAGTTACCAAGTGAGCTCACTGCCCTGCAGTCTAGCGAGGGGCTGGTAGTAATGTATGTGAATGGAAACAGTGTTTTCGGCCCGAACAAGCAGAATAAGGGCAGTATCAGAGGAAAGTAACGCTCAATACTTACAGTATCATATCTACCAAACACAACTTAATACAGTCAAACAGTTCTAAATGAGCAGAATAAGAGCAGTATTAAAGGAAAGTAACGCTCAATACTTACAGGATCATATCTACCAGACACAACTTAATACAGTCAAACAGTTCTAAACGAGCAGAATAAGAGCAATATCAAAGGAAAGTAACTCTCAATACTTACAGGATCATATCTACCAAACACAACTTAATACAGTCAAACAGTTTTAAACGAGCAGAATAAGAGCAGTATCAAAAGAAAGTAACGCTCAATACTTACAGGATCATATCTACCAAACACAACTTAATACAGTCAAACAGTTCTAAGCTAGCATTAAACCACAGTGCCCAAGTTTAAGGCAGAAATGCAGGTTCTGCACAATCACTACCTTTGCAGCTGTATCACATAATATGAAATAGACAAAAATGCAGCAAATACAGGTCTATAAACTCACTGTGTGGCAATTGCTAATTAACTTATATAATATGCAGGCAATGCAATATTGTTTGTAATTGAACAGAGTACTGATATTACATACCGCTTTATTGACATGAGCAGCCTTACAGCAGGACCTTCTAGGTGGGAACAGGGAGGGATTTGAAAATGGCGCCATGAAGTGCAGCACCCTGATATCAATTTTCGGAGGAAGTGAGCTGGAAGGGTAGGGACCCGTGAGTAGGGGGGAGGGGGGAAGGAGGTATACAGAATAGTTGGAGAGGCAGGTCAATCAAAGCTGGGCAGGAGTGAAAAATCCCAAAATGAAGACAATCAGTGAATCTGACTCTTAGAGGTGGGAAAGGTGCAGCTGGGCTGTAAGGTGAGTGGCAAAGTATGAGACGAGCAGGGGAAGAGGGCAAGGAAAATAAAGGTTTATTGAGAAAGTTACAACTGTTCTGTATAGGAGGCTTTGGGAGTTAGTATAAATTAAAATTAAAATGTCCAATGTGACTGCAAAAATGGAGTAATGCTTCCACCTAGTGGCGAAAGTGAGAACTTTAATGTTGATCCCGAGAAGTTTTGCAGGAAGGCAAGGAGGACTAGGGGGGTGGCAGGCTGCTACTGTGTAATTTATAGTTAAGGCAGAGATAGGTAATTAAGTATAAACATACACACTGAAATCTGTTCCTGATTTCTCTTTTTGTTGGTGTTAGGTCTGGGAGCACAACAGCGTTCTGAGAGCAGCAGATGTCCGGGGTGGAGAAAGACCTTTAGAAGAGGGATTCCTTTGATTTGTAGCTTTTGGCTGGGGAAAACCTGAAAGGTAGGCAGCAGGATGCTGAAATCTGTTCCTGATTTCTCTTTTTGGTGGTGTTAGGTCTGGGAGCACAACAGCGTTCTGAGAGCAGCAGATGTCCGGCATGGAGGAAGACCTTTAGAAGAGGGATTCCTTTCGTTTGTAGCTTTTGGCTGGGGAGAACCCAAAAGGTAGGCAGCAGGACGCTGAAATCTGTTCCTGATTTCTCTTTTTGATGGTGTTAGGTCTGGGAGCACAACAGCGTTCTGAGAGCAGCAGTTGTCCATGGTGGAAAAAAACCTTTAGAAGAGGGATTGCTTTGGTTTGTAGCTTTTGACTGGGGAGAACCTGAAAGGTAGGCAGCAGGACACTGAAATCTGTTCCTGATTTCTCTTTTTGCTGGTGTTAGTTCTGGGAGCACAACAACACTCTGAGAGCAGCAGATGTCCGGGGTGGAGGAAGACCTTTAGAAGAGGGATTCCTTTGATTTGTAGCTTTTGGCTGGGGAGAACCTGAAAGGTAGGCAGTAGGACACTGAAATCTGTTCATGATTTCTTTTTTTGGTGGTGTTAGGTTTGGGAGCACAACAGCACTCTGTGAGCAGATGTCCGGGGTGGAGGAAGACCTTTAGAAGAGGGATTCCTTTGGTTTGTAGCTTTTGGCTGGGGAGAACCCGAAAGGTAGGCAGCAGGATGCTGAAATCTGTTCCTGAGTTCTCTTTTTGGTGGTGTTGGGTCTGGGAGCACAACAGCGCTCTGAGAGCAGCAGATGTCCGGGGTGGAGGAAGACCTTTAGAAGAGGGATTCCTTTGGTTTGTAGCTTTTGGCTGGGGAGAACCAGAAAGGTAGGCAGCAGGCACTTTATTGACATGAGCAGCCTTACAGCAGGACCTTCTAGATGGGAATAGGGAGGGAATATAAATGATAATGTGGTTTCAGTAAGTGATGTTAATACAGAAATTAATGGTAATGAGAATTTAAATTATGTTTTTAGTAATGTCTTTCCAGATATTGATGCAGCAATTAATTCTTTTGGAAATTTTGGTGAAACAATAACTATTTTTGAACCTTGATGTTCAAGATTTTATGGTGTATAATTACTCGGGTAGAGTAGTTGGTATAGACCATGCCAATCTCTTAGCAAAAGGTTTCACCTTTGTTCCTAGCAGGAGGGGGAAAATAGCTGACACTTGGATTGAGTTAAAATGTTTTACTCGTGAATTAAACTTAAAAGTATGGTTCAACAATGGTGACCATGTTTTGGATACACATGTATGCAGACTAAATAAAACAAGTGTATTCAACCTTCCAGCAAATAATTTAATAGGAATTTATGAGAAAGTATGTGAAAAGGAGATTAGGCAGGTTTTTAAACAAAAAGATAACAAAAGATAGGTTAATAATCTTACCAATGAAGTGGAGCAATTGTTATTTGACTTAGCTAAGGACCCTAATATTCAAACAATGAAGCCTGATAAAGGTAACGGAGTGGTAATTATGGACAGGGGAGATTACCTAAATGGAATGGATGGAACTTATGTGGAAGTATCCTTGAATGAAATACATATATCTTACAAGAAAATAAATTTGGGCCCAGATGATATGTTATATCAAGGCCAAATAAATGAAGATGAATATAGGTACACGTTAAATCAACATCTTATGGTATCTAATATATTTGGGATGCCCAAGCTCCATAAAGGACTTAATAACCTAAGTTTATACCAATAGTGGATGGAAAGCATTCAAAAACTTGTTTTATTAGCAAATTCCTGGATTTTCATTTACAGAAAGGGTTGATGGCCTTTCCCTATATAACTAGAGATTCATGACAATTTTTGGAAAGGTTGAGCAAGTTAACATTAGATGAGAATATTATTATGATTACTATTGATGTTTGTAACCTATTTTCCATTATACCCCACTATGAAGTTTGTGAATGGTTCAAAACCCAGTTAAACAAGACATGTATATATGAACAAAATGAAATAAACAAGTATGTTACCCTTATGGAGGTTGTATTAAAAAACAACTATATATATTTTGAAGGACAATATTATAAACAGATAACAGGTGTTGCAATGGGGGCAGCATGTGCCCCCATTTTTGCAAACTATGTTATGTTCTATTGGGAATAGCACTATATAATGGAAGGGGTATATTCAAGTAACATCCAATATTACACTAGGTTCCTGGATGACTTGTTTGTTGTATGGAAGGGTTCTGAACCTGAGCTCAAACAATTTCTTGAGTACATTAAATTCACCTATACATATAGTGGAACACATATTACCTATTTAGATGTGGGTCTGACATTTAATATAGGAGAAAAAAAGTTGAAGTCAGCTATATATAGGAAGCCAATCTTTTCAAATTCCTATTTGGAATACTACAACAGCTGGCAACCGACCCATCAGAAAAAATCAATAGTAAAAGGGAAAATGGTTCGGGCTGCCAGGATGGTCACCTCTGATAAGGAATTTGTTAATGAACTACAGTTTATTAAACAACTTTTTAGTAAGAGAGAGTACCACATGAACTGCTGAATCAAATAAGTGAAGAAGTAAAACGGAAGCGTATGGTAGGCACATATAAGCCAATTTTGGCAGGTGTGAGTGGTACAGGTGTAATGTCACATATTACAAGGGAAGGTGGTCTAAACAATGATTTTTGCTTGAGTTTTATAAATACATATAATTTGGATACCTGAAACATAGTATATTTTATTCAAAATAATTGGGAAATTTTGAAATATGACCAAAATGTAGGACAGAGGGTTGGAAAATCACCCAAGATAGTTTATAAAAAGGAAAGATCATTTAAAAACATTTTGGAAACAGCTGCCTACAGAAGTAGTGGTTTTAACCATAGAACTAAAGGAAATTATAAGTGTAGGATGTGCACATTTTGTCTATACATTTTGGAAACTGTGATTGTTATAGGTTAAATGGTACACCTATATACATCAATGGGCATTATAATTGTGGTAGCCTTAATGTAGTATATGCAGGCAAGTGTCAGCAATGTCCTATATTTTATGTAGGAAAAACAAGCAGGTATTTTAAGAATAGAATTGCTGAACATTTACTGGACATTAGACATGGTAGGATGACCAATGCCTTATGTAGGCATATTAGAGAGTATACTGGTCACCAATGTAAGTTTTTGGTAATTCAGCAAATTATTAAGGATCCTCAGGGAAGAAGTCTGGACATACATTTAGATATTTGTGAGTTAAAATGGCAGTTGCGTTTAAACGCAACAGAGTACCCAGGCATTAATGAAGCCACTGCTATTACTTGTGTTTTAAAATTAAAAAAGAATTTAGAATAGAACATATGCCCACATATGTATATAAATATATATATTTTTTAGTGCATATATATTATGTATTTTTTCAAATACATTTTTAATGTATTAATTATGTTTTAAATGATATCAACTAAAATTGTTTGCGCAATTAATTAGATAATTGTTTTAATGATGTGTTATATAAGGGCTGGGTGGGGATGTGTAGATTGTTCTGAGGAACTCTCTATGAAGTGGGAAGAAAGCGCTTAACTGTTATTAAAGGCTGTACTCTTCAGTGCTGTGCTGTACTTTTTTGGTTCTACAGTTTTGTGTTTGAGAAGATGAACTCTGTTTTACATGGATGGGGAGGCCATTCCATAGCACAGAGACCCACTGGAACACATATTTGTCTTTCCAGCATGTTCATTTTGTCACATGGGAAGTTTGGATCCCTGATCTAGTGTTTCTGGTGCTGTTTGTTTTGTGCGTATGCAACAGATCCATCAGAGATGGGTCTAAAGAAGCCCTGTAAGCCAGGCAAAGAACCACTCTCAGCAGCCTGTAGATGACTGAATACAAAGACATAGCCTTAGGGTGATCAGTGTAGGACAGGGTATTCATGCCCTGAATTCTCTTGGTGAGACGCCTTTGAGGGCATTCCAGCTGTTGCAAATATCAGGTAAGGTACATGTCAAAGGAGGCATTGTACTCAATGATGGCTATGATAAGGGCTGAGTAGAGTGGTACTATAACTTTCCTGGACTTGGATGCCATACCCTTACCTATAAGTTGGGTGACATAGAATGATCTACTTACTATCTGAGCTATGTGTTGGTCAAAAACCAGATTACTGTCTACAAGTATCGCAGATTCCTTACTACATAACAGTCTGAGACATATAGTCTGAATGCTCCATAATGTCGCTCTTCATATAGTCCATGGAGGTACATCTCAGGTCGTTAACACCAACATGGACTGCGATAGAATCATACCAGCACCTATGGTGTAGTGACTTGAGTGCTTGCATAACTTGGTGGATCCTGGCTCCAGATAAGCAACTCACCATTATCTTTTTTTTGTTCAGACTGGTAAGTAGGGCATCTGTATATCATATAAAAGAGTCCCACTTGACAAGAATCCTGGATATTATGTTTGCTTGCCTTATGGGCTTTGCTTTTCGGGATCCACTGGATGTAGGTATATGTGTGGTGCCTGGTGTTGCTTTTACTGAGTGCTTTAAAGATTGCAGAGGATAGGCATTGCAGTTTATAAGCTTAGGAGTTCTTTGATGTCTAGGAAGATTGCTTTTTTCATGCCTCAGCCTCTTTGTGTGTGTGGTAGATACTATGTGTGGTGGATGTAGAATGTGTTGTTGAAAACCTTGTTTGTATGTGAGATTTTTTTCTTCAGTAAAATTGTGTATGTGCATTTCTCACATTACTTGTTTCTTTAAGGATTAAATTATCTGTGAACATGAGATAATTGCTCCCATACTGGCTACAGGGATATTTGGAAAGTGCATATCCATGTTGTCTGGATCTGTATTTGGGTGGGCTGCTGTAGATTATGGATTAGATTATACAGAGGTCTCCTTGGGTGGTCTCTGGATTTGGCACTAGACGAGGTTCAAGTGTACTATGATTTGTTAGTAGTGTTGTTTACTGCACAAACTAGCTGCTCTGAGCTAGTTTCTGTGCAATGTCTTTGTTTTAGCCACACTAATTCACAGGTTTCAGTTCTAAGGGTAGTTTTATAGATAAAATTTACCAAGGTCAATACTGGTTTGCTGAGTGGGGCACTTAGTATTATGGATATATGGTAAAAAAGGGTGGGAAAAGTACTTAAATAGCTTACACAACAGATAACAATGAAAGATGGGAGGGAGGGGCTTTGGAAGTCAGATTACCATAAGGGGCAGAAGCCAGTGACACGGTCTTGTAAAACTTTAACAGGAAAAGGGTGGGAGAGTTGGGAAAAAGTTCAAGCTGCAAGAAGCAGGTTTCCCAGAGAAAGAGAAATCCAATCAAATAGTCCTATGGCTAGAATTTCAAAAACTTTAGCTTAATGTCTCAGTTGCAGCTGAGGCAGACACAAAGAACAGGGGAAAAACAGTAGCAAAGTAAACAGAAGGGCACTAAAATGCAACTTAAGCAGGTAAATGATAAACAGAATGCAAGACTCTAACAGCTGTAAAAGTACTGAAGCACAAATCCCGGAGCAGAATTCATAATACTGCCACTCCTGCAATCCCACCACAGACTAGTGCACCAGACTATACAGAAATTTGCCAGTAATACTGTTTATGGAAAATACTTTAATAAATGACCAAATGAGGTTCATATCTGGCAGTAGTTCACAGCTCTGCCATATCTGTGAATGAAACTACAAGATTAGGGCCCCAAAGAGGGGTCAAAAAGTGAATAGCTAGCTTTTATAATTAATTCTTCTTATGGAGATAAAAGTGCAGTATAATATAAAAACATTCCTAAAATTTTGCAGTAATACACAGTCTTCATCAAACTTGGATTTGCTCCTGTATGAGCCCAGGTTGAGGTTATCTTATACCTTTTTCTACCTCTACTGTCTCTAACCACACTACTAACTTACCTTAACCTCCCTTTCTGTACACATACTCCCCTAATGTTACACTTATACTTTTTCTACATCAATTCCTACTACCCCCCCCCCCATTATACTCTACCCTTCTCTACTCATACTATACTACGCATTCACCAATATAATCTGTTAACATATTTCATGAACTCTAGAATATTAATAATCATTATGATAATCATCTATTATATAAATAATGCTGCATCTTCCTATTATCAGGCTTTCCATATAATTTATGCTTGAATACTATGACTTTATTATGTCTGTTGAGATTTTATTCTGACAAACTAACATGCAGTTTTTCTTTATTATGTCTAAGTTCTCATTCAGACAAATGAATGTGTTCTTTTCATATTTGTGCTTGAATACTTGTAAAATAATACAATATATGTATATTATATAATAAAATGAATACTATATAATAATAATATAATAAAATGAATGAATAAAATGAATAATTTCATATGTGTGCTTGAAATTACCAAGTTCCATACTTCAGACCTTTTATAGGGGCACAGTTGAAAGTGTCCTGACAAACAGCATTGCAGTCTGATATGGGAACTGTAACAATCAGGATCGGAAGGCTCTCAAGAGAGTTGTAAGGTCAGCAGAAAGAATCATTGGGACCTCCCTTACACCTCTGGAAGATCTACACAAATGCCAGTGCATCAACAGGGCCAAAAAGATTTCCAGTGATCCAATACATCCTGACAATGGTCTGTGCACTCGCCTATCATCAGGCAGGAGATACAGAAGCCTGCGTTGTAAGACCACCAGACTAAAAAAACAGTTTCTTTCCACTCTCCATTAGACTTTTGAACTCTTGGGAAAAACGAACCATGATGTCTGTTACATAACTAGTCTATCAAGGGGCTTATCTTATGGATGTGCAATAACTAAGTGCAATACAAAGGTAGCTCACCTACACACTGAAGGACTGTAAAGTGCAATATACAAACTGCAATAATTCACTCCAATCATAAATATGCTGCTATTGTTTCAATTTTACTTTGACAATATTACCTTCATATTGTTCCTTGTCTTCCATGTCTCTTGTTCTGGGATGGGTGTGGGTCACTGCTATCCTACTTTACTTACTGCTTATTAAATTTCTACTGTGATATTTTATTAATTTTTCTTTGTCTATATGTGCAACTGTTTCCTACATTGAGAACAAAGCATTGTAATTTCGTTCAGCTACACTTCTGTGTAGTTCTGAATGATAATAAAGTTTTCTTTGACTTTGATTTGACTTTGAATGTTATGACTTTATTATGTCTGTCTAGTTTTTCATTCTGTTAACCATATGTAACCGGAGATTTTCTCCTTGGGCCTATACTGAAACCGGGTACCTCATGACCCAGTCACACTTTCCCAGTAAACAAATGCCAAATAAATAAATAATAAATAAATAAATCTTCCCACAGCTGCAAAGGAAGCTACATGACTGAAGACCTAGAATAAACTAAAAAATGTAAACGGATAACTTTTTTTGGCTAAAACATGGAAAAAAGCTGAAAAATACAAACAAAAAAATAACCACATAGGTCATTATAAGTGCAACTTAAAAATTCATCTTCTTAGATTTATCACGGAAAGGATAGTTTGGAGCATGTATCCTGGATAAAAAGTCTTGGAGTGTATCTCATGTCAGTGCAGTCACTGAAAAACCAAGTGGCATTTGTAGTAGAGTCATCGTATTTTCATCCTTGGAACAGCACTGGAATTAAACATCTAATCCTGCCCAGGGACTTACAATGGTTCTTGTATTGATCTTTTTAGGGCTGATTTAGTGAAACTCCCTTTACTTTGGTCTTAATGACTATGACCTTAAAAAGCTTCCGCTTGCTTCCACAGCCTTGGTGCTACGTGGTGTCTCACTTCAGTCATGTAACTTTTCTGCTGTGACATCTGCATTATCTGCCAGTTGCTGTAAGGTCTTTTAAGTTTCTTGTTTTAACTTATCATGCCCTACACAACTCAGTACCTGTATATATAAAGAAGCTGCTGATATCTTACTGTCCTTTTCATCAGCCCTGCTAAGCTGGTTAGGAACTGCTTATGGTTTCCAGGGCACACTATGAGACTTGGTAGGTAGTCATTTGCCTGCCACGCAGCTGCCTTATGGAATTCAGCCATAAAAATAGTGCAGAGGTACTGTATTTCTGGAGATTCCTTCAGAAGGTCCTGAAAACTCACTTTTTACATCAGTGCTATTGTATTAATTAGAATCGTTAATTCTAATTGTTCTAGTTGTTGATTATGCATGGTGCAGTTGCTGGCATTGCTACCTCACTGTGCTTGTCTTTTCAGTACAGTTCTTGGCTGAGATACCTTCTTTGTGAATTCAGAAACAGTCAAGAATCAATGCACTCTGGTCCTTCTCTCGCAAGGATCAAAATATAAGCACAGATTCTAAGCTGTTACCTATAAAGCAGGTATTCGGCTTCCTGGTGATCAGCAGCCTCCATGAAATAATGTCCCTGTACTTCTCTCATCAGGAGAAAACAAAAGCACTAATCCCAGGATAACTACTGAGAGGCAGAATGTGGACTCTCCAATAACTGGTGGTCTTGCAATAGATGCTTAAAGGCAAGCACTGGAGTGTGTACTAAGCAGTTAGATATGAAAGTGAGAAACTTAAGATAATGTTGTTGTCCTATTTCACCTTCATTCTTACCAGGGTTGAGTTCAGATCTGATCCACGGATCCAACTCGGCCTTATATACAAGCTTGAGGTCTTCCACTAGCTCGTGGCTACACCTTATCCCACCATGCACCAGCAGAGCTCCCCAGATCTCATTTGCTGCTAAACAAGATCAGGTGCTCTTCCTACTGGCTCAGGCTAAGTAGATTTTTTCTTAATTCTTTTTTGTGTGAAATTGTTTCTTGTTTTTTTCTGAAAATTACTTGTTGTGTAAATTGTTTAAACCAAATGCAAAAAAACGGACTGAACCGATCAACAAAATAAACTGAACAAAGAGTAGTAAAGTGTATATCGAATCACAACAGAGGCACGATAAAAACTAGCGCTTTCATTCACTTTAATTTCCAAACGTGAACTTCTTCAGAAAAAACAAGAGCCCTCCCCAGCTCTTGCTTTTTATATACTACAATACAGGAAATGATGTAGAAAACATTGTTCAATTAATTAATTAATTAGTTACATTCCATTTCAAAATTCAAACTATCATAAGAAAATATATATATTATTGACTATGAACGGATGATGAAGTTTATAATACACATTTGAAATGCTTGTTTTCGTTAAAAAAATCTGAACTTGCCCTCATAATAAAGTGCTTTAAGTAATGAATTAATTTTTTATATAAAAAAATAATAATAAGCTATATTTATAAAAATCATTCATCTGCTAATACGTTGTATATGTATATACTCTATATTGCAAACTAGTGAAAAAATGAATAGAGTAAATTCAATCTAGTATAAAAATCACTCTATTGTAAATATTTCATTCTTCTCGATTATTTTAAAATTCGCTTCACCATTTCACTAACATTGTATCTATAAATAGGCATAGAGTGATTTTTATACTAGATTGAATTTACTCTATTCATTTTTTCACTAGTTTGCAATATAGAGTATATACATATACATATACATATACATATACATATACAACGTATTAGCAGATGAATGATTTTTATAAATATAGCTTATTATTATTTTTTTTATATAAAAAATTAATTCATTACTTAAAGCACTTTATTATGAGGGCAAGTTCAGATTTTTTTAACAAAAACAAGCATTTCAAATGTGTATTATAAACTTCATCATCCGTTCATAGTCAATAATAAATATATTTTCTTATGATAGTTTGAATTTTGAAATGGAATGTAACTAATTAATTAATTAATTGAAGAATGTTTTCTACATCATTTCCTGTGTTGTAGTATATAAAAAGCAAGAGCTGGGGAGGGCTCTTGTTTTTTCTGAAGAAGTTCACGTTTGGAAATTAAAGTGAATGAAAGCGCTAGTTTTTATCGTGCCTCTGTTGTGATTCGATATACACTTTACTACTCTTTGTTCAGTTTATTTTGTGTAAATTGTTTATTTCCATGTGTTTCCGTGCTTATACATCTGTTGGCCATCATTTTTTCTGTTAGGCCTTTTCTCCCTGTCCTGGCTTTTATTTTAAATAGACTGTTTTAGTTAGAGGGCTCTCTTTTACATTGTATTATCCTTTTAAGGTCACTTAGTTAAATTAGAAACTGCCTTTCCTTTAGCCCACTTAAGTTAGAGGGTTTCCCTCTAACTTTTTTCAAACCTCCAGGCACAGCCGGTTTACGTTAGAGGGCTGCGCCATCCTTTCTCTTAACTGTTGGTTAATATTGTACTTGTTTGATAAAAAAAAAATATTGTATATATATATATATATATATATACATATATATATACATATATATATATATATATATATATATACATATATATATATATATATATATATATATATATATATATATATATATTTATATATATTCTGATTCTTTGTTGCTGTTCTTGTTGCTGACCTTGCTGTTAAAAGGTCTTCCAAAGATTCAGAACCCTCCTGGTTAAAAAATGCCAGAACTGAGGACAGTTCTGATAGGCATATTATTTGTGTGTGCTCTTTAGGAGCTGTCCATCTCCATGAGTCCTGTTTAATCTGTCACTCTTTCAATCATTAGGCTCTTTTGGAGAAAAAGAATAAGTTGATTCTTAGAGGTCTGTTGAAAACCCCCCTTCTCTGAAGCATTACAAGAAGGTCCAGGTTCTTGTAAGTCTGAACAGTCTCCTTCATCAAAATCAGACAAGCCTGGGAAGAGATATTCCTCTTCCACTGCTCCTTCGGAGCCTTCCAAAGTTTCCTCTCTGGTTCCTAAAGCTGTCTGATCCAAGAGGCCTCCTTCTTTGGCTCCATCAGTTTTGGTGCTGGTGGAGTTTCAGTTATGGAGCCAGTCCTCTGATTTGGAACTGGTATCCCCTACTCTCAGGGTACCTTTGCTCCAGCCTTCTAAATCTCCTGCCCCCTTGAGTCGGTCTTACAGAAGCCTGTCTGACAATGATGTGAATTGAATTGTGCAGAAGCTAAGGGCACCGGCGTTTGCCAAGTTGTTATCGGATCCAACCCCAAGAGCTTCAGATCTGACTGAATCGTCCCCTTCTGCATTGATTCCTACTCTGATCTGACCTCTGACCTCAGAGCTGGAATGTCTGGAGCTGATATTGGTGGAACCATTGGAACCGAGATCTATCTCAGGATCTTCGGATCTGAACATTGCTCTGATGTCCTCTGCTCCATTGGAACTTGAGGAGTCTAGGAGCCAACACTCTCCAGTCAGGTCTGGGGAGGGGAGTCGGAATGGACAGCAGTCGGATCCAACTTTGCCTCTCGGGCCATTGGCTCAGGTGAGCTCAGTTCCTACCTCAGCCTTTGAGCTGTCCTCCTTGGATCTGGGCTTTCCCTGCAGTTCTTCAAAACTGGGGGTATCCGCAGACCAGGGGTGGGAGGCTTTTGAGGTGATGAGGAAAGTGCTGACTCCACAGGCAGCTCCACTCTCATCTCTGGACATTCTTCCTCCAAAGGCACTTGTGTCTGCCTCTATACCCTTGCATCCACAGAGACATGGTGATCCTAGGCCTCAGGATGCCCCACAGGGTGCCCCCCACTCTTCTGAAACATCTCCAGAGTACCCCTCTGAAGAGGTTTGGTTATACAAGAGGAAGTATTTTGACTCCCCACAGGAAGCCGTCACTTCAGATATGAAACTCAATGAAGCCGAAGGGTCCCCACAGTCAGGTCCTGATGATGTTTCCTTTGGAGACATCTAAGAAATACTTAAACAGAGAGTTGGATGGAATCCCACCAACCCTTCAGCAGAGGAGTCCGTGTACCTGAAGGCTTTTTGATCTCCCCCTTCCTCCATTTGGGTGTCTCCGCCTTTCAACAAACTTATCATGGACTTAGTTTCTCAAAAGGCATGGGATTCTCCAGATTCAGTGGATCCTGTTCCTTGTAGGCCAAATAAGTTCATCACCTCACCATCAGACAAAAATTTCTTAACTAAGGGAGTCCAAGTAAATGCTATGGTGGTGGCAGCAGCCACCAGGAAGGAACTCTCAGAGACATCTTCTTCTGTCCATCCACCGAACAACTAGTCTCCTACGATGGACAGATATGGACTGTGCATTTTTTCTTCAGTGACATTTGCTCTTAGATCGCTGAATTATCTGACTCACTTTACTAGACTGCAGAGAGATCTTCTGAAGGAACCAGGAGATACCCTCCAAGGTTCAGTAGCTGAAGGGGTGTCAGAGAAGGTTTCCTGTCAGATCTTCACCTTAAATTCAATGGTCAACTCCTCCATGAGGCTGATTTCTTATGCAGCAGATAGACCGAGTAGGGCAGTGGGTTCAGGAATTTCCCTAAGGAGACGTTCCTGGATACGCTTGTGTGACTTTGCAGAGCCCTTTAAATCTTTCTTTGTGAATGCCCCATTCAATGGCTCATCTCTGTTTGGGCCTAAAGTCAAGGACACACTAACAAGGTGTGAGTAAGAAGGAAAGACTCTCTCTGCCATAGGAGTCCACTTTTCCCTATCTACCAAACCTTATCCCAAAGGTCAAAAAGGAAGTGGGAAAATGTGGTTCTGAAAATCCTAGCAAGCTTTCCAGGACACACATGGTAATTCTCCCCCTAGGGGCAGAGGGGGAAGGGGTAATGGAAATCACTGACTACACAGCAGAGGGGGTCCTCAGAATCAGGGTGACAGGGAATCCTTCCCTGGTAAGCCTTTACAAAGCTCCTAAAGGGAGGCCCACCTGTGCATCTCTGGAGGCAGTCAGGGGCTGCTTATCTTTGTACCCAAAAGCCTGGCTAACTAACAAAGGATAACTGGGTATGAAGCATCATATCCAGAGGCATACCTCTCAACCTGGAAACATCAAAAATCTGGACTAAGGCTTATGAAAAATAGATACAAATCTGTATGCTGATGAACATAAAATTTGCATACATAATTATACAACCCCACCCACTCCAATGGAATTGTGGGATACCAACTTTCAAATACAAACTGAAGAACATGCAACCAAAATATTGGCCTCAGAGTCAGACACTGTAGCAAATGGTAACCAGTTTTTTTTAAATGTGTAGCAATGATGTTTGTTCACTGGGAAGGGAGAAGATGAAGAATGTTAGGATTTTGTTTTTAGTGACATGCAGTATGTGGGTTTTGTGGTAAAAGTAGGGCATTTAATGGTAGGCAATATTTTAATATTAGCAAAAGATTATAGTTTGCTAGGACCTCCAAAAGTCATTCTCCATGGCCTACTGATCAGTGGCATTGCTAGAGTTTGTTCTAGCTGGAGCTGTGCTTGAGTTTTCCATCCTTCCCCTTCACAAAATTGTGGTTGAATGGGGGCCCCCCATATACATCCCTCCCCCTTGCAGCCATTCCAGTGTCACATTACTTGGCTATTTCACTCCATTTGCCATAAACACACTGTAATGTGTATACTGTTTTACTTCTACAATGATTATTTGACTTTCATTTAAAACTTATTTTATATTTTATAGCAGACACACTAATAGACATCTGCTGAACAAAGCAAATATAGTCTCACAATGAAAATAGACCTAGATTTAAAACTTCTCTGCCCTTGAAACTCACATTCATTGAAACAGCATTGAAACCCACATTCAAAGAAAATCTATCTGGCCAGGGGTTGATAAAGATTACGTTCATGCTGTTTTCAAATAACAGGCCCCTTGCACATGAAACATACATGTGTTGTTTAATACACCTTCCTGATTGTATTAAATTACATTGCTTGTATAATACAGCATACTTGTTAGAGCACATTTTAAATTTATTATTTTGAACATTTTTCCAGTAAGCAATGAAACAAAATGCATGAACCAATAATGACAAAACTGCCCAATTCAAAACATTTCCATCATAAAAGTCTACTCGAACGTCTACAATCCACCAGTATAAGTAAATATATACAATCTTGGCAAAAGTAAAAGACCAATAATTCCACATTAAAAAGATCTAGACTGTCCCTGGGATTCAGCAAGCAGCCGTGCAGGAATAAGTTATTCCTGCACAGCAGGGACCGTTCCTGTTCAGCATGGCAGTGCGCCATGTATATTTATGAAGGCGCACTGCCATGCTCTGAAACGGACATGGTTTCATGTACGACTGCAGGCGGTGTGTCTGAAACCAGAGCTCCCACAATGCACATGCTGCCTGCACTCCAGAATTGCCTTTTGGCAATTAAAAATTGGCCCAGAATGCTCATAACACCCCTAACCCGTCAGGATAACAAATCTGGTCAAAGGCATAAGGGAAATCATCCCTACCAACCCAAAAGTAGTTAGGATGACACAGATAGCATAAGCACATACCGCACACCTCCCAACCTGTCAGAGTAAGGAATGTGGACAAAGCCAAAAGGGACAATTGTCCCACAAAGCAGAAAGTTGATTAAATAACAAGTTTAGCATTAGCAGAGATATTCTAAAGGGTCTAGATAAAATAACACAACAACATTTTTTTTCTAAATGCGATAAAGTTTAAGGGTAGCTGTGCGGGTGTGCCCATTGCCTAGCTACGCTTAGTCCATCTTAAACAGCACAAGAAGTTAAATAGAAAGAGACATCCAACATAAGCAATATTGCAATAGTGTAGTGGTTAGAGCATACGCTTTCCAAGTAGCCATTATCGGTTCAATCCCCACTGTAACCAATTTGCATTTTAGATGTGAAAGCAGTACATAAACTTTCTTTTTTATTATTAGCTACTAAATAACATATATTTGTTAACTGGAGCACTGCATTAGGTCCGGATGTGAGGCATCAGTTTAATAAATTTGTGAAATCCCCATATAAACACAAGTGCCCCATACAGTATAGTCACACATGAATAAATGTAATGAAAGCACATTGGGGGATGTCACGGACAGTAAACAAATTTATAATATGTAATGAATGATGACTCAATGCCATACATCAGATAGTCTATAAAATGAAAAATAAGCAATGCTAAGCATTGCACAACTCTGCTTCCCAAGTGTAAGCATTGTGTAAATATGCCTGCTAAGCAATGAGTAGCCCAGCTACGTGGATTTGCCCATCAGTAAGCAGTACTGAACCTGTCCCTTTAAGCACTGCAAACCTTAGCTAAGCAAGTTTTCCCATAGCTTAGCTTAGCTAAGCATATTCAAAACCATCCAATCACGGCAAAGGGTGGGAAATTGGCTGTATTTAAACTGCACAGGCGGGAATACAGCTCATAACTGGTTGCAGCTTCCCACTGTAGGCAGTATGGCAGGAGTTAGTGAGGGCATGCGCTTCTGTGCGCAGCTCTGGGGCATGTAGGAGTCCAAGATCATGGTAGGATTCCTGGTACAAAACCATGACGAGAGACTGCTGCAGGGCCAGTACTAAGGCTTCCAGTATAAAGCGGAAGCCTGGGACTGTCTCGCCCATGATCTCACCAGTGCCACTGGTATCCCTCGGACTGGTGAGCAGGTCTGGCACCACTATGCCCACTTGAAGCCGAGAAAGAGGGAGCTCTTGGCCGAGTGGGTCCAAGAAGCAAGGCAGAGAGGTGATGTCCCAGCAGTGTGTAAGTATTCATACTAATAACTGTTTACTAATGTCCAGCCTGTGTATATGATAGATAGGTATGCCTAAATATTTCTCTATTTTCCTTACAGCTACTGCTGAGCAGGCTGTGAATCAGGAAGCCCACGCTAGTAGGCTGCAAAGGCTGCATTGCGAGGCTGATGAGTAACAATCCTGCTTGTATAAATATAAAGTAGTAGAAAGTCACCTGGCAGTATAAAAACTGTTGTATGGGTTGTGCTGAATAAAACAAACAATATGACAGTAATACTTTCATATAGGTCATATTTAAATAAAACTGTAACTGCCTGGCAATAAAGCTCTAAATCCTGGACTAGTTGTGTTTACTCTGGTATTGTATAACATTTATTGTTGCATTCTCTGAATAGTAATGTTGTGTTAACCACTGTTACCCACACTGTGCTACTTAAAAAATGTCAAGGAATGTCTGTATAAGACTAGAGAGACTTAGACAGAAAACACTGAAGAGACAGACAGTAATGTCCAAATGGCACACTCTGCTGCAACTTAAATTGTTGTATTTTTAGCAGACACAGCCATGGTTCAAATCCTGGGAGTGGTAGTAAGCTATATGCATAATCATACCTCTCAACTCTACAGATTTTTTAGAATGCCCAGATAATTAGGTCATATTTTCTGCCTGTTCCTCTGTACCCCTGGCAAATCAGTGGGATGATGTCAGAATTGTAGTCACGAAATAATGACATGCATTTGATTTTCAGACCTCAAAACCTTCAGAAAATATATATTAAAACAAATCCTTGTTACTCTAGCAACTCTCCAAGTTTATGACAGCAATATTTAAAGCATGTCCCTATTTGTACCCCCATGCTGTCATGCTTTGTCCAGAGTATGTGCATTAAGAGATTGAGAGGTATATGCATAATATTAGCTTGGAATCTGTGAATATGTATAGAAACAGCCAGGTAGTGTTAACAAACATTCCCTCCACAGGTCTGTTAGATAAGAAAACTGTGCCTGACGATAAAGATTTAAATCCTGGACTGGTAGTATTTACTCTAGTATAGTATGGCCTGACATTTAGCATTCAGTACTATCTGATATCAGAATAGTATTGTTGTGTCAACCACTGTTTCTCACACTGTGCTACATAAAAATATGTTTAGGAATGTCTGTATAAGACTGTTGTAATTACAAGGTCAGATTGTATAACCAAGAGAGACTTAGACAGAAAACACTGAAGGAATAGGCAGCAGTACCCAGGAGCGGCCTAAGGTCAACTGGTGCCCTAGGCAAAAGGGCTGTATGGTAACCCCCACCACACCACCCGGTGCCCCATCTTGGTCTACCTACATCAAATAAATACTGGAAAAGTGCCCCTGCTAGAGCGGCGCCCTAGGCGGCGGCCTAGTTGGCCTATGCCTAAGGCCGGCTATGGCAGTACCCAAACAGCACACTCTGCTGCGACTTAAATTGTTGTATTTTTAGTAGACACAGCCATGGTTCAAATCCTGGGAGTGGTAGTAAGCTGTATTCATAATCATACCTCAGAACTGTACAGATTTGTCAGAATGTCCAGATAATTGGCTCATATTTTCTGCCTGTTCCTCTGTACACCTGGCAATTCAGTGGGATGATGTCAGACTTGTAGTCAAGAAATAATGACATGCATTTGATTTTCAGACCTCAAAACCTTCAGAAAATGTATATTAAAACAAATCCTTGTTACTCTAGCAACTCTCCAAGTTTATGACAGCAATATTTAAAGCATGTTCCTATTTGTACCCCCATGCTGTCAAGTTTTGTCCAAAGTTTTTGCATTAAGAGATTGAGAGGTATGTGCATAATATTAACTTGGAATCTATGAATATGTGTAGAGGCAGTCAGGTAGTGTTAACAAACATTCCCTCCACAGGTCTACCAGGTAAGAGATGGAGAATTTAGCTATAAGATAGCTGAAGTATACACTGTGTACAAACATAGCACTGCCCAAACCAAGGCCATAGGGTATTGTAATAATACCTGTGCCTTAATGATTACAGCAATGATCATTAAAGTTGTGAGTGCTACAAGGATATATAACTTGTTAAATGACATCTCTCTCCCCTCCACCATATCTGCAACAATAATCTAAATACACAAATCAATGGGTATGTTTAAACCAAACCTACTGTTGGGATATATGTCCTATTGTTCTATAAATATTGAAATGCATTTCTATTAATGTTCCATGTTGAAATACTATCATTTGTGGCCTGTTGCTATCAATGTAACCTGCATGCCATTGTAATGGCCACTTTGGTTCCATATATGTATGTGTTCTGTTCGATATGCAAGTGTTCCAATTCTGATGTTTTGGGGCTCCAACACATCTGGAACGCACCCTGGGACCTCCCCATCAGCTGGTCCTGCACCACCTTTGGGTGGAACTACCTCAGGGGATGGGGCTTGCCCCCCCCCCAGGAGCGGGTGCAGACAGGATCCTGTCATCCAAAGTCAGGTCCAGGGATTGGTGCATAGTGAGCTTCAAAGGGAGTTTGAAGATCTGCTATGCCAGCTTGAGGGCCTCATGGCACATTTAGAGGGTTAGCCTGCCCATCCTGCTCAGCCCCCAGCAAAGCCACCTTCGGGGCCATGGAGGTACAGTGGTGACTGCCCATGAGTGGGGATCTCAGTCCCACTGTTTCCACTTGGGGGCTCATGGGCTTCCGATTTCCAAACAACCCTCCCCATCCAAGGTGTTTATCCCCCACATGTGTCATATAATGCCCCTGTATGCTGTCTTGTCTGTCTTGTCTGTTTTCCTACCCAACCTGCCTCCCCAAATATACATACTATCCTTCCCCAACATCCCACTCGCACCTTAGAAAAAAAAGGGCAATCTGTTCGCAGAAAAATAATTTCGCCCCATACATAGATGTCGATTTTGCACACGTATCCACTGGACACGTAATCTGGTCTAACTGGCTTCACAACACATTATTGTTGTCCTCACCCCTCTCCCGGGGGTTTGAGTATCCAAATCTACCTCCAAATTCAGTACATATGACCAGCTGTTGCCGTAGAAGACATGGACAGCTATGGACCTTCCCTACACCTGTCCTGCACATTTTTTTATTTTTATTTTTATTTTACATTTGTTGACTGGGATAGTCTGACTGGATGCATGTCCATTTTCAGTTGAGGCCCGGGGAGAAAAGCTCCAAGGGTAAGCAGATACAGCATTACATAATACCAGCATTACATATTACAACCAGACTATTTACAGAGATTATATAAGTAAGCAAGTTAAACAAGTTCCACAGGTTACAGTTAATCCTAAGCACAAGTCAGAATTAAATTAAATTACACAGTAAACTGGTTAACAGATTTTTACACATTCTAGAGAGAGTTAGCCAGGCTTGATACATTCCTATTCACATCCCTATTGTTATTCCCTCTGTTTGCCCCCTTTTTCACCACTTTCCTATTACCCCTTTTTTCTTTTCTTTTAAAGAAATTAGTGTGGGAGTAAGTGGGAGTAAGCACTTTTAAGCAGTAGTTTAAGCCTGTTTGCAAGGCAGCAAGCAATGGCTACACACAGTTTAAGTACTGTCAGGCTAACTGTCTGTAAGCTTATTTAACTGGAAGTTAGCATTGCTTACCGCCATGCAAACCTGCTTACAACTGCTTAAATGTGCCTTAATCACTCTGTATCCAACAGCCCTTGTTCTGTCCAGCAACAAAATAATCAGCCCTTGCAAGTCTTGAACCTAGGGACCTGCACACCTTAGCCACAGTGATGTATGACTAAATCATTTGAGCTGTACATAAATGTGATGTTTTCTCAAACATATCATGCAGCACAGTCATTCAGCAGTAGGGGAAAATGTATTTATATTTATAGATGTATGTATGTATATATATATATATATATATATATTGAATTTGCACATTAGATCCACACTCTGAACCTCTCACTGCAAAACATCTGACCAAAGGCACTGTTAATGGGAGTGAAGGGGCCCAAAATAGGGATGTCTTGTAACTATTGCCATTATCCCTTCCTCCACAGCTGAACTGATCTGCCTTGCAACACAGTAACCAGCACTTGCAAGTTTTGAACCCAGGACCCTGCACAACATAGCCACAATAAGTTAACAGTAAGCCATCTCAGCTGTAAGATGTTAGGATGATTTATGTAACATATCATGCAGAACAGTCAGTCTACCGTAGGGAATGTACAATGTGGAAGCAGCAAACATTTCATTGATACATATACATATATATATATATATATATATATATATATATATATATATATATGTGTGTATATGGATTCACTTTAGATTATCGAATTACCAAAAATCTGAAACCCATTTGGTTGAGACCATATGATTGAGTTTTCGGAAACACGAAAATCTAAAGTGAAAAAAAAACACAAAATATAAAAACAACATTTCTGCAGGGGGGCAAGCCCCCCCTGCACCCCACGCACCATCTCCTACTTAGGTATACGAACTCCGAGATCACACTACAGAGAAGACATGGGAAATCTCCCGTTCTGTGCTTCTGAATACAGCGCGGAATGGGAGATTTCCCTTTTCTTCGCTGTAATGCGATCTCGGATTTGGTATATTTAAGTAGGGGGAGTTGTGGGGGGTGTAGAAATGTTTTTATGTTTTGTGTTTTTTTATTTTCAGGTACTTTAGATTTTTGAGTTTCCGAAAACTCGATCATATGGTCTCCACCGTATGGGTTTCGAGTTTTTTTTAATTCCATAATCTAAAGTGAATCTGTGTGTATGTATATATATATATATATATATATATATATATATATATATATATATATATACACACACACACACACACACACACACACACACACACACACACATACATACACATATAAATATATAACTACATATATATATATATATATATATATATATATATATATATATATATATAAAGAGTATATATAGAGGGGGCACAGCATATCTAACAGCCATTGTTCCTACAGTTGCCACCTTTTCAAATGGCCAGTGTTTGATTCTTAACTACAAATGAGAATTATTGCATGACACATATACCCAGACACATTGCAAAGGACATGACACCCCACACAAGTTTGCATACATAGAAATGTTTATATGTGTACAATTTCAGTTGTTTATGCCATTTCTTATAGCAGTTAGGTGTCTGATATACATAATAACTGATTAATGTAACTCTCAAACAAAACATATGATACAGTAATCTGAAAAACATAATATACTTTGCTGTCTAGGCTAAAGCCTTCAAGTAGTACAACAGTAAAAAACACACTTGCCTTGAAGATAAGAATCAATCAACACTTAATTACAGATGTAATTCAGCAACCACCAATTACACTCTGTACTCAACACCTAGGGAGAAAAGTATTAAGTTGTCACAATGTAAATGTATCTGTTACATAACAATGGTTACCTTAAAACATCACTATAACACTGACAAACAGAACTGTGTGTAAGACAGTAAGCTCTAGTGCACCACTGTTCCCATGGTGAACTGTATGAAAATGTACAACCATATACCTTAATGTTTCTTATTACTGATATCCCCTCACATGTTCTAACAGCCTAGGTTAAAAACATTTAATACCCCTCCCCCATAAAATGTCTTACAAGGGCATATAACAGTGTTTCCCATGCACTGAACTCTGGACTGTACAGGGTCACACACGTTTTGTCCAGCTGTAGCCCTCATATATATGGATCCTATCCCACAATTTGTGCGAGTGTCCACAGCATCACTGGAATGATAGCAGGAATGTCAGCACTAAATAATGATAGGCCATTAGTTGACAACCTCTTACTGTTTGACATCTGGACAAAGCCTATTATATAGGTGGAGGACAGAGGCTGAAACACAAGGCCATATTTGAAATATTGCTGTTATACACTGGGAAAGTTGCTGGTGTTACAGGATTGGTTGCAACATAACCTTACTCAGAATATGAAGTCAAAAACACAAATGGATGTTGCCATGCACTGATAGCAATCAACGGAGAGAATGGCACTGATATGTCAGAGACAAGACCTGTGTGGTGAACCGACAAAACATAACAGCCACTCCTCTGGCCATCATGTGGCTAGGCCCACAGTTGAGAGCTATGCAAACAGACATGCAAAACTAGCATGTACACAGAAACCCTGTAAAACTAGCAGTATTCAATGCATATAACAGAAATACTCACACACTATCCCTAGGTCTGGAACCTTATACAAACATGTAGCTGGCCTGTATCCTCAAGTCTTGTTGTAAGAAGTATTGGTACCTGCTGCCTGTAACACTGCTGCCCACACACAGGAAGGATGTCTTCCATACAGGAAAAGTAAAGGGACAATGGCCACATGATGTAGTCATTTATAGCAGTGAGTTGCTATGACATTGGCTATTGGAAGGATTACACAGCTGGCTGCATGCAATTAGCAAGTAGGGAACACCAGTTGGGGCAGAGGCCCTCACGTGATCATGAGCATCACCTACAAACGCCATGCTGCAACCTATTCAAACAAGCACAATCCCTGTAGTGGATATATATATATATATATATATATATATATATATATAGAGAGAGAGAGAGAGAGAAAATAATACTAAAAAACAAAAATACTGCAAAAAAAAAAACAATCAAACAAACAAACAAGGAAGACATCCAACTGGTACACTGAAGAGAGCAGAATAATAAAACAGGTATGTGAAACATGTCAGCATGTAATTGAATGTAGTACTTGGTCTGCAATAATGAGATATATGACGTTGAAAGATTTATATGTGCCATCAAAACTTGCTTTAATTTTGTCCTGCTGAACAACTGCTATGGACATAGGTATGGCCCACTGCCCATAAGGCCAGATGCTATCAACTGTGCAGATCTGCACAGAATGTCAAGATTTAAGCCATCATAGTGTTTGTTCTGTTCCTCCAAGCATCTATATTAGTCTGGCAAATAGCTGAAGGTGAAAGTAATGAAGTCATGATAGACACATGAGTTTCATACCCCAGCACCTTCAGAACAGTCATGGTAATGTGAAATGTATCAAGTTTATACTTCATAGGTTTGTAATAGGCATATCTACGATGTCTCCCTATATATCCCCCCTAATGTTAGGCTGTGTCCACATGCGATGCTGTGTTTTGTAGCAAGGCAGAACAGTTCAGCTGTGGAGGAAGGAGGTTCAGAGTGTGGATATGATGTCTGAATGCACTCTCTCTCTCTCTCTCTCTATATATATATATATATATATATATATATATATATATAGACATGTATGTCTACATATATACAAACACACACAAACACACACACACACACACACATATATATATATATATATATATATATATATATATGAATACATTTTCCCTACTGTTGAAAGTCTGCGCTGCATGATATGTTTGAGAAAACATTACACATATCTGCAGCTCAGATGGCTTAGTGGTAAATTGCTGTGGCTATGGTGTGCAGGATCCTGCGTTAAACACTTGCAAGGCTGATCATTTATTTTCTGGCCAGAGCAAGGGCTGTTGGATACAGAGTGATTAAGGCACCTTTAAGCAGTTGTAAGTGGGTGCGAAATGGACACTTATGTATGGTGTGAAATTCTTTTTGGCAACAGATTGCCCTTTTTTTGTTAAGGTGAGAGTGGGATGTTGGGGAAGGATAGTAGGTATATTTGGAGGGTTCCTATCGCGTGATTGAAAATTGTAAATGGCAAACCCAATTGGTCGAAACGTCGCACTTGTAACACAGAAATCGCCGTAGGGAATATTTTCCCTTTACTTCAATGCACTGCGATCTCGGAGTAGGAATATTTAAGTAGCAGGGGTGTGGGGGCACAGCCCCTCACATGGTGGGTGCAGGGGGGCTTGCCCCCTTGCCTACAACATTTAGGTAAGTATAGTTTTTTTTATTTTTATTTTTTTATTATATTTTCAAAATTTCAAACATTGCTCATATGGTGTTGACCATATGGTGTTCGATGTTTGAAACTTTAGAAAATATAATATTGACCCTCTTTGGAGAGGTAGGTTAGGTTGGAAGACAGACAAGACAACATACAGGGGTGGTATATGATACATGCTTGTGGGGGTAAGCACCTTGGATGGGTAGGGGTGTTTGGAAATTGGAAGCCCATGAGCCCCTAAATGGAAACAGTGGGAGTGAGGTTCCCACACATGGGCAGTCACCACTGCACCTTCATGGCCCTGAAGGTGGCTGTGCTGGGGGCTGAGCAGGAGGAGCAGGCTGACCCTCTTTTTGCATCATGAGGCCGTCAAGCTGGTGTAATGGATCTCCCAATTCTCTCCGGAGCTCCCTATGCACCGACCCTGGACCTGACTTCAGGTGACAGGATCCTGTCTGTGCCCACTCCCAGATGGGATGAGCCCCACCCCCTGAGGTGGTTCCACCTGAAGGTAGTGCAGGACCAGCGGATGAGGATGTCCCGGGGTGGGTCCCAGATGTGCTGTGGCCTGGTGCCATGGCCAGATGATGTGGGAGAGATGGGTCTGCTGGGAACATCTTTTCCAAGCATGCTATTGTGTTGCAGTTTAGAACATATGTGGGTTAGTAATAGTCAACACAATCCAGGATTACTTATAATAGCATGCATAGATATTCTCATAAGCCCAAAGCACCAGAGTTGGAACAGTTGCATAGCAAACAGAACATATGCATATATGGAACCAGAGTGGCCATTACAATGGCACGCAGGTTACATTGATAGCAGCAGGCCACCAATTATAGTGTTTCAACATGGAACATGAATAGAAACACATTTCAATATTTGTTGAACAATAGGATATATGTCCCAACAGTAGGTTTAGTGTAAACATACCCATTGATTTGTGTTCAGATGTCAATTAACAACTATTATATCCTTGCAGGATGAGGTTCTCAGACCTTTGTTCCTGTTTATGTCTTCCAGACACCATATCCCAGGAGCATTTCCCTGCATATGCTCCCCAGGAGAATGATATAATAATAAACTTCCTTGTCCAACATCACAAAACCCTCTTTGGATGCACACCTCATGATCTGCAGGAGAGGACTACTATGTGGAACGAGCTCATCCACAGGGTAAACAATGTTGGCCTGCCTAACCGCCGTTATAAGCAGGTGCGACATTGTTGCACTGATCTCATCTGCCACGCCCGTCAGCGTGCTGCTGCAGTTAGAACTGCTGCAGTTAGGAGGGACCAGCTAGCCACAGGTGGGGGTCATGCCATCTAGCCCCCACTGACACATGCTGAAGAGCTCCTCGCCAGCTATGGGGCACCTGCCCACCAGCCAGGCCAGGAACTTGACAATAGAATTTTGGGGGTGGGTGCTACCCATACACTGGACAAGGAGCATGCAGGTAATGCCCCAGGGCACATTAGTAGACCACTGTTGCTTATCCATCTTCATCTATAAAGTGTCTTCATGCACATGTCAGATAACATAGTCTGTTTCCGCAGTGTACTAATGAACAGATGTGCATAATCTCTAGTATTGTGGGTTTGTACTGTTGATGTACTGAAATTTTGCTCCCACCCTGTACCAATGCCACAGGTGTGGCTACTGACATTACATCCCTCACACAACTATGTAGGTCTTTCTTGTATACAACTGGGGCAGCAGCATGTAACTGCTGAGTATGGAGTTGTTTTGTACAGGTTTGACAATACACCAGCCATGTTATGGCCATGGTATTTGCCATGCAAACATTTAACACACCAACCCATAATGCACATGCTGTACATGTTCGCTTATTGTTGCTGTTAACTGCACTGCATCGCAGTGGTCACCATGGTGGCATATCTGAAGGGTATGTAAGAGTCCTGCAGTATACCTAACAACCTGTCAGTGCAAGATGTGTGGACAGCAATGAACATAATGGTGGGACAAATGGCCTACAGTAAGGATATGTCTGAAACATTACCCTTATACAGTGGCTACAACAGTGTATACACCACTATTACAATGGCAACTGTTACAGATCTACACAACAGCATATCACAATACCACATTCCATACCTTTTACAACTGGTAATGTGATCCTAACATGAGCAATGAATGTTTAACATGGCATCCTATGTTAGGACAACAAACATCGTGAATATATCCCTTAACAAATACTGGAAGAATATGTGTGCACACACTCCAGATAACATATTGTGGAAGCAGCTTTTATGACCTGTGCAATCAAATGCAGCATCAAACAAATGTGTTAGTTGTGCAGATCCTAATTGAGATGCATACAATATGTGGGTTGCATAAGTGTGGCCCATCTTCACTTGCCATTATTTGGTCACTCCGCCCTACAAATGTCCCCCAACTTTGCCAGAGTCTTCTTGAGTATGCACCTTCCATCACATACAGGGCCACAATGTCACACCAAGTAATGGAGTGCTGTCGAAGAAGTATGTCCATGACATTTGCCCACTAACCTGCAACAGACGCAGCTGTGGCTTGCACACATTTTACAAACCATGGAATGGATCCCATTTCCAAAAGGTAGCACTCAGGAGTAGGAAATGTAGCCTTACCTTACCATTGCATATACCAAAGCAGTGCAGTTATGTATGTGACTATGAAGTATGGGGCAACATTAATGTAGAAAATAAACAGATGCCTATCCAAGACAGATGACAACACATGTTGCAAACTGGTCATGGAGGCTGCCCAGAAACATGCAGCAACACTGAGGGACTTGCAGGAATGTCTAGCAAGTATTGCCTGTGCAGTACCCGTGTCAGCAATTGCCTGGACTCTGAGTAAGTGTGGCCTATGGGTTAGGGTTATCAGATGAAAGAGATGTTCCACAGGAAACCTCATCCAAGGCTCTCTACAGGTAGCATATGCATAACATCAAGTCTCCCAAACACGTGTTGCAGTGTGTAATGGTGTACTGAGACCAAGGCTGAAGCATAACAGACAGTATTAATAAAGATAGATGTGGTGCACAAGCAACACCTCACTCCACCTCAGGCCCACCATCCCCATCTGTACCTTGCTGGTGCCAGTGTGCACCTTTAGGTTTGCTGTTCATTAGCAGGAACTAGGCAGGTAGACATGGTGTTCTGAATTTAGAACACTGCAAAATGACACTCATGTGTGACCCATAGTTGTCAAGCATCTGCAATAAGGCTGAGGATGGGGAGGGGTATCATCCTGAAACACAACAGTGACCTGAAGCATACATCCAAAGCTCGATAAGAATGGCTGTATCTGAACTCAGTCAAGGTCAAGAATTGTGCCAGACCTGACTCCACAGCAATAGTGAAGGCACTGTGTGACCTCCAAGGGCTGTGCACAGGAGCTGACCTTGCAATCTGGCAAAGTTGGGGGACATTTGTAGGGCGGAGTGACCAAATAATGGCAAGTGAAGATGGGCCACACTTATGCAACCCACATATTGTATGCATCTCAATTAGGATCTGCACAACTAACACATTTGTTTGATGCTGCATTTGATTGCACAGGTCATATGTCACATATCAGGTGTGTGTAATGTTAACATATGCAGTATTGTGGCCCCATTGCATATCATGGAAGAAGCTGGCATGTCAACAAGGGTGTGTACACTCATCATAGCCACAGTGAGCTTTAAAGGTTGTCACTGTAATTGGATTGTATTGCTCATACATGCACTGTTGATGATGAGATCTGCAAATCAGAGGTCAGGCATTTACTCTTGACATCTGTCCTCATATCATCCCAGGTATGTGTCAGACAAACACATAGGGGCTGTGAGCAACAGAGCAAACATAAATGCCACACACGTACACATTCAGCAATGGTGTGTACACTCGTGAGGTATGGTGCACAGTACATGCCAGAGGGCTGAACAGATGCACAGCAATACTGTGTACATGGTTGCAGTGTGTTCCAGGGGAAGGGGCATCACCTACTAACACAACTCACGCATCACAGAGATGTATAATGTTGGTAACAAGGATTTAGTATAGCTGCAGTGCATGCTGTTGAGGTAAGCAATGATGTACAGGTCATAAGTTATGTTTTCCGTTTTCCCCTCACAGGTGTCGAGGTGGGTCAGGGTCCCTCCTGCAGGCAAACTGATGTTAGTGTCCATACAGACTCTGACAATGATGATACATATGGTGAGGCACAGGCAGGGTTGTCAGGGACTGAAGCTGTGCCACTGATTGACATCCCACTTTTATCCACCCCATCCCTGCACACAGTCACAATGCGTATACATACCCCATCACCAGTGTCCATAGATGAGGGACAGTTGTAGGGTGGTGGCATGGGACAGGACAGTGTGGGGACTATGGCAAGTGTGTCTGTAAACAGCAGACATAGCTGGATGACTGGTGAGGTACCACACAGGCAGATGTACAGGGGTGCTCATAGAAGGGCTGCTGGCCATCATGCCCATGGCAAACGTGCCACAGCAGGTGTCACCAGACGCATGTTTTGGGCCATCATGGAGGCACAAGCATGTATGGAACATTATACCAGACAGAGTCTGAGGCTCCAGAGGGCTACTCATTCTGCTGTACTTGACAACATCAGTGATCTTGCAGGTGCCCACAGTTATTTTGCAAAACTTGTGACTAGACGGTTGGGTGAGATGGTGGGAATCCTTGACTGTGCAATGTCTGTGTTAGAGTATATGGTGGGAGAAGAGCAACAGCCATGTGGACATAGGTCAGTAACACCAACAGGTGGAGGTCTACGTGGACGTGCAACAAGTCACAGCCACTCCCGTAGTGGCAGTACCAGCACCAACATTGCAGGGGGGTGCTGTCCACACCACAACACAGCAGGCCATGTACACATGGTCCCAGCTGGTCTCAACAGGGACCTGGATCCAGCAGACCTTTGTCATAATCAATGGAGAGTACCATACTGGGCTTGCACCTGGTAGTGCCCGTGGAATCCCTGCCAGGCACATTTCTCATGTCCGTGGCCTGACACAGTGAACTGTACACCCTGCCATGTACGGTCTGCAGCTGTCCAACAAACCCGTGTATAGGGCAGCCACATGGCAGAACTGTGTGCAGACATACTCAGACACACATCACCAACACAGCTAGGGCATCTTCATTCCTACACACACCTCATCGGCACAGCCCAGTTGATAACAAAAACCCCTAACACACACACATGATGTCAACCAAATGGCTCAGCCTAGGTCTCTGTCAAACCCACAACACACTCTGTGCATGTGATGATACCTATGCCACATCCCTGTCATCCAAACCATTGGGGCAGGGACATGCTAATATGGTTCTGATGCACAGGGTGAATGTACTAAGGTTTAGCAATGTAATGCTGTGTAACATGTTTTTAGCTGGAAAGTTTAATGCTTACATGTCAGGATGTGTAGCTGTCCAGCCATGATGCATTATAGCTGTTATTAACACTAACTGATTGTGGTCTCCATAATGTATTTAGTTTGTGTTGTAGATGTTTATGTGTCAGCAGGATGTTGGTCTGCTGTTGTTTCCTATAAGGGGTATGGCCCAGCAGTAACACATTGACTGTGTCATATCCTAGGTAAAGCTGAACAAAAGTAACAGGTCTGTATAACAATTACTGCATGTACCACATGATGATAGCTCTGAGGGGTGTATATAGGTGAGTGCATGGTGACTGCTGTCAGCAGCCCTTCTACAGTCGACAATGGTAAGTGTACTGGGTGGCACACACCAAATGTTTGTGAATAACAGACATACACACACACAGAGGCTTTGGTGTTGATGCAATACACAGAGAATACTGTACACATGGAAGCACTTAATTTTGCAGTTGACTCATTTTAGCCTATGTAATTCCACCAAGCCAAAATAGGCAAAACATCACATCAGTAAATAATCAGTCTGCCAGTTTAATGTCATTGGCGATGGTACTGGGGTATCTTCCCCAATGTAGTGCAGTTCTGGAGTTGGTAAACATAGGTGTGCTGGTGTGGGTGGCACAGCTCTCCACTTTGGAGGGTGTGGGGTAGCGTAGACCCACACATAGTGTGATTGACAACTACTTAACCTGTTAACATAAACTGTACAGTATTACAGTGGACTAAGCAGGGTGATACACACGACAATAACCACACAACATCCACACCCAACTATATATACCAACTCCAGTATCACTGTACAGCTTTACAGTTGGGAAGAGGGAATTTACATATCTACTACTAGTTTTAGTGGAATGAATTTCCACAAGATGATTCCTTTTAAATATTAGCATTTGCCATTCAGTTCTCAGACAGATGACCTCCTGGGACATGCATTTTCTGCCAACTGAAGTAGATCCCTTCACATACACACACACTTACTTGGCAACTGAGAGTAGAACCCCTACCTAGGTACTTAATGCTACAAATGTGTTTGGCCTTAATTGCACACACCACACAGCTTTTAGGATGAGGTGTGTCCCAAGTTTCTTGTTAAGTGAATAACATCACCAGTCCTTGTACAGTATGGTAATGGGGGATGTACTGGGTGTTAATGAACAATACATGGTATGACATACTGTCATATACACATTGACAAACACATAACAGTCACAGACACATCTGAAAGACCTGGGTTTATCAGTGCTAACTACCTTGTCAGTGAGTCCATTCTGTTACAGATAATTTGCACACAGCACATGCATCATTGGGCTGAATAGTGTAATCAGTTACCTGTATGGTTGATGGTGACAGTGGTCCTCATACAGTGGACCTTGGGACATGTACTGGGGTTACCATTATGTAAAGAGAGTATACCCAGCACCCACACCCCACATTGGATATTTTACTCACTGAAACCCATGATAATGCTCTGACATACCCACAATCACACATTGACCAGGACTGCAATACAAACCCTTGTTTATCTAATCAGTGCTACTACATGGATATGGATTTATTGCACATGCCACAGGGATACTAGGGTGAGGGTTTGTCATGGCTTGCCTAATGTCAGCAACATCACTATCCCTTATAATATATGTCAAGGTGTATTGTATTTGGAGAATGTGGCATCAGAATGCTGTATCCTACAAATATACACACTCACACACATACACACACTTGCCCGGACTAAAAGAGTAAACCATGTCTATCTACCCATTTGTACAACAATGTTATGCTGGTACTGCAAGCTTCAGGTAGCCCATAGTCTACATTTAATGTCCATTACAGCAGCAGCCATTGCTAACTATGGCAAAGGGGGGGTATAGTGGGTGAGAAGGCCCTCAGGGTATTATCAACTACAATTTTACAAATGCACAGACACTGTTATTCTCAGTAATGCACAATGACACATTTGTCAGTACTGGGGTCCATAGGTGCAGGTGTTCCTAGGTGTATACCAGGTTAACATCCATGGAGAGGTGAGAAGATAAGGGGATGTGGGTACAGTGGTATCATGCCACCTGACATTTGTCAGCAGGCCATCTATCAACTGATGCCACTTGAGTGATCCCCAGGGTGACAGTTAAATGCAACATGCAATCATCTGATTTTCTCTTGCAGAGGGCCAGTGAGGTGCTCCAACTGACATGTATGCAACATATATCACATAACATGGCCAGTGTCTGGGTTGAAGACCTGTACCCAAGCATGTTCTGTTGACTGTGGTAGTCTAGTTGAGGTATCCATGGCATGTGGTGCATACAGGGTGGGATTTCCTAGCTGTGGCATTCATAACACAGCTGGGCAGACATGTCAGTGTCAGTCAAGCATAGATTACCTGTAAGCAGCCAAGATGGATACCTGACATCTGCACATATGTACAGAGGACAGACATAAATCAGCTAGCCAACAGGCTATGCATTAGGATAAATGTTTTGACAGATAGACGTTTGGCACTGATGGGTATGCCATTACTACATGACAGCAGCCCTCAATGACATGTCCTATACACATTGTAGTCTACAGTTAATATCCATATATCAGATCAATATCCAGTAGGAGATACTTAATAACACACAGCTCACACACCGAGAACACAATAGTCAGTACTCTGAGTCCAGCTTTGTATGCAGGCATGTATGATTCCAGTACTACAATCTGCAGTCTACTCTTACTTGGGAAAGCACTGTTAACAGTAGTAACGTAATGATACAATACATGCAAATGTGGCTGCATATAACCTGGGATACTACCCATGTATGAAGCACATACAAAGAGAAAAGATTGTTGTGCTAGTCATATATACTCAGGTGTCCCATACAGTATACTCACACCCCTTCCTACTGTAATGACAGCACATAGAAACATGTTATGTACATGGAAATACATTTATTAAAGATGTCATTACCTGCTATTTCATCAGACTGGAATGTGATCACTGGTTACCAAGGCTAACCTATGCTTAGCAGGTTTAAACATTGCTTAAATGTAAATGCTAAGCAGATTTGCGCACTGGTAAGTGAAGCCTACGCTGTGTAAGTGTCTTTTCATTTAACCATACGTTAGCACTGCTTACCATCGGGCAAACCCACGCAAACCTACTTAAAGCTGCTAAAAACTGCCTTAACCACTCTGTATCCAACAGTCCTTGTTCTGCCTAGCAAAAAAATAAACAGACCTTGTAGGTCTTGAACCCAGGACCCTGTACACTATAGTCACAGTAGTCAACCACTAAAACATCGGAGCTGTGAAGATGTTTGTTGTTTTTTCAAATATATCTGTCAGTACACATAATGAATAGTAGTGAACAATGACTTTGACTTCTACAATTGTTTAGTATTTCTTAGTAAAAATAGTGTTGAATCAGTATGTTGTTATATCTAAATATACACATATCAGTTAAATATTGTGGAATACATTTGGGAAGGTATATACAACATCCATTTACACATAAGGATATGAATAAATATATATATATATATATATATATATATATATATATATATATATGGGTCTACTTCATAAGATCGACAGACCATTTGATCGATATTCATTTGGTCGACAGCTCACCCCCTACACCCCCTAACTATATATACCAACTCCAGGGTCGCACAACATTGGGGAGGGGGCAAATCCCGAGTTTTTGCCTTGAATATTGGTTGTCAATCAAATGAGCTGTCGACCAAATGAATGTCGATGAAATGATCTGTCAATCTTATGAAGTAGACCCATATATATATATATATATATATATATATATATATATATATATATATATATGTAGATATATGTATACATGTACATACACACATATATATTTATATATATATATATATATATACTATATATACATATATATGTATATATATATATATATATATATATATATATATATATATATATATGCATGTATGTACATTATATATATATATATATATATATATATATGCATGTATGTACATTATATATATATATATATATATATACACACACACACACACACACACACACACACACACAGATATATAAAAAATGTATGCCCATGACATGTAGTAGAGTCATACCTCAGCACCACTAGTCACAACCTCTTAGTGCAAGGGGATGCAATGTAAGTATTGCAGGAATAAATGTAGAATGTTGCTACAGTAACAGGGGTTGTGTCAACAGACGTGTGGGAAGTCACTTCTGATACTGACATGTATACCATCAGTTACTGACAGACATCATAAGATCATCATAGTGAAGTATCACACAAATTACAGTAATGATCCTGTGGAATACAGAAGAGATATGACCAATGAACGTGGACAGCCCGACACAATCTGGTCAGCCCAGAAGTATATACAGAACTCCTTAGTGCAAGACGTGTGGACCAAGCCTGACAAAGTGGATATTTACAGGCATATAAATGGGGATATCACAAAAATACTGGAATAGATAAGCTCACACAATTGATGCATTCACACACTCCTGTCTGTCCTGACACATAATAACTGGAGGAGCAGAGGTCACAAGTCCACATAATACCCACTAGTTAGTGACATACATCTGTACAGAATCCCACTGCTTTTTCAGAAATACAGAACACTTATGGTGGCCAGGCAATGGTACATCTGACAAATATCTGGACATAACATCACACTACGTAAATACACTGAGCTGCTAGGCATGTCACAAAGCACTGTGTAAACTACAGGCAGACTGCCACAACACTGACCCAAGTTTCCTATAGGAGACTACACATGTACTTGCAAATATAGCAGGCACTACAGTCATGTAACAGCACAGAGTAACAGACACCAGTGTGAAAGCGCATTCCCACAACCAATCTGAACACAGTCACAGTCACATTATGGTAAGCCTAATTAATAGTACAGTATAGGACTGTGTGAACAAAACTACCTCATATGTGCCAATCGCACACTAACCCTACATATACTGGGCCAATACACAGTGTAGTCTGATGCCTGACTGTAGTATGGGGCATGTATCAGCCTGGCCCTACAATCATGTACGCTGATAGGGTACCATAAACTGAAGTAGCATGCAACGTCAGATGGAACAGGACCAAGAACAATGGCATCTACCACAGTCTGTACACAGGCCAAGTAACATATTCACAATACACACTCTGACAACAATTACCATAAGTATGCAGACCTCACTACTGTACAGACTACAACAGAATGTCCAGTTCTCAAATATAAGGCCTCCTATACATAACAGGTCTAGCAGTCTGATATCTCACTGGCTTGTTATCAGGTATGATGTCAGTAAATAATGATGTACTGTACATATGCACCTGTTACTGCATGACATATGGACAAAGGGTGACAGACTTGGGGAACGGAGGCACAAACACAGGCAAATACTGACATATTGCTGTGGTAAACTGAGAAAATTCCTGGTGTGACAGGGTTTGTTGTGACATATCTCTTCTGAGGGATATGAAATCAGTAACTCACATGGATGTCACCATGTACTGATTGCAATCATCAGAGTATGCTACTGCATTTCTAAAGATAGGAAATGTGTGACTAACACACCACATGTGAGACTCCAAACTCTGGCCAGTCTGCAGATAACCCTACAGGGGAGAGTTTCCTCAACCACGTAACACTGTCATGCCAGACTTTAAATCATGTAGAACAGCGATATCCACACAAACCCTGTTAAACCAACATTACTTCAAATGTAGAACAGCAATACTTATATTCTGGCCCCATGTCTGAAACATCCCCCTCCTGTTTGTTGGCCTGTCTCCACAGTGTATGTTATAAGAGGTTTTTCCAACTACCCTCTGTAATGATGTTTGTCAAACACCCACATGAAGTCCTGCTCACAGTGAAGGAAGTGGGCCAACACCCACGTGAAGTGCTTAGTTATAGGAGTGTGTTTCCATGCAATTGGCTATAGGAATTATACCACAGCTGTTCCACATGCAATTAGCAAGTGGGGGGCTGCAGTTCATGCACAGGCCATCAGCTGATCATGAGCATTACTTACAAAACTCAAGCTACTGCCTATGCAAAACAGATGTACTTTTCCACATCCACCAGAGAGGAAGAGAGAGAGATGGAGACAAAGTAAGAAAAGAAGGAAGTAAGAGAGTAAGTGCCAAGCGTGTTTCTGTATGATCCGTGGGTGGAGAGTGGTATCTGGGTATTATAATGGTTACTAATCCATACTGTCACACAGTAATTGCACATGGCTGTACACATTTATGGCTGAGGATTATCTACAACAACCTCTACAGTGTTTGAAAACTGTTGGTCTTGTAATGTGGACAATGGGACATATAGGTCCTCAATATAATGATGTAGCAAAACCCACACTGTAATGGATCCTGTCATTACGCAATCACCCCAGCTGGATACTGATGATACACACAAGCACACACTTACCAGTACTGGGTTTCAAACCCCTGTCTATTTATTGTTATTACAGTGTTACGCAGTTATTGCATGCACCATGGAGCTTACATGTTGGAGAGCTGTCCAAAGGTATCTTTGAAGGTGAGTGACATCAGCAACAGTGCTAAAGGAGGGGTAAGGGAAGTGTAGTAAGTGTGAATGTCCACAGAAGCAGATGTCAACAAAGACACACACACTTTCTCAGGAAAACACGCACATTATCACAGTTGGCAGGATCAGGATTAGAACTCGTACCTAACTAGTTTGCTACACTACAGTATTACACAGTTATCGCAAGCACTACAGAGCTTATATGGCTGAAACATGGCCAAAGGGTTATTTCAAGGTGAATGACATCAGCAGGTGTGCTAAAGTAGAGCAATGGGAGGTATAGTGAGTGTGAATGGCTTCAAAATCATTAATCTACACACCCACCCACACACACACACACACACACACACACACACACACACACACACACACACACACACTTGCCAGTACTGAGATGCATAGGTACATTGCTTCACAGGTGTGTAGTAGGTGAATAGGCCTGAAGGCTGTACAAGGTTAGGCAAAGGGAATATCTTGACATCAGGCCACATGACAATAGTCTCAAGTGTGAGTCAGGGTTGTAGTCCCTGGAGTGGTCCCCAGGGTTGGATATTGTATTCATTATCCACACACCTAGGTTACTATTGTGGGTGGCCAGTGATGTGCACTGCTTCCCATGTATGTGATCTGTATTCTATAACATGGACAGTGTCTGGGTTGTGCACATGTACCATACGCATGTTCTTTGATGTGTGGATGTGTACTTGAGGTCTCTGGGACATGTTGTGTGAACAGATTGTTATCTTCTGATGTAACATTCCTGACCTCATTTGGCAAGACCAGGCTATGGAACTGAGGCCCTGCTTGCACCTACATTGACAGCATGATACAGGTGTTCAGTGGAGTTAGTGGCATCTGTCCATACAGAGCATGTGTATAAGGCATGGTATTCCCTTTGTGGGTTACATTTGCAGACTCTACAGTTGTTGTAGGTGTCCAGTTCTGAACATAGCAAAAGGGCCTCTGTAAGCATTTATTTGCCTACTGCAAGGATGGAACAGGGTGCCATGTCCTTTTACTTGCTGGATAACATGCACTAAGTCAGGAGATGTAACATATCACAGTACTTTCTGATGTCAGTGGCACTGTTGTGGTCAACAGGCATGCCCACTGCAATCACACCGTGGTTACTATCTGTAAGGCGATATGCAGGGAACTACCAATATAGTGGTTGTTGCCTAACCAAGTGTGTTTGTGTATGACACATAGGTGGAGAGTGTTCTCTGAGTAATAGAATGGTTGCCTATATTGTTCACCAATCCATAATGTCACATGTAGGGCTATGGAGTGTCTACACTAGCCTCTCCAGTGTTTGACATCTGTTGTCCTTGTAAGGTAGACATTGTGACATATACTAGGTCCTCATGATAATAATTTAGCAAAACCCACCCCCACTGCATCCTGTTATTGCATAATCACAGCATCCTCCACACAGGATACTGATGACAGGCACACACACACACACACACACACACACACACACACACACTTGTCAGTACTAAGATTCAAACCCCTACCTAGCTATGTATTGCTACTATAGTGTACCGCATTTATCACATGCGCCACAAAACTTATAGGATGGATGTTGCCCCAAGGTACTTAAAAGGTGAGGAATATCACCAGCCCTTGCAAATACTGACATTGAGTGATATAGTATGTGAGAGATTCCAAAAATAATTTTACGGTAAACACACATTTACAGTTGCTAGAGGTGAGGTTCAATGCTCTAACAACCTTTATGGACCAGTATGTTACACATTTACCACATGCACCACTGATCTGACAGGTTTTAGGGTTGGCAACAGGTACTTCTAAGGTGGGTGATATCTGCAGGACTGCTAAAGTCAGGCTCTGAGAAGTGTACTGGGTGTAAATGGGGCTAAAATCTTTGAGGTATACACATACATATGTACAAACACTAACACTTGCATAGATGATATTCAAATCCATACCTGTGTAGTTAATACTATTTCATTGTTCCACATTTATGGCATACACCAAGGAGCTTACATGTTGGAGAGCTCTCCACAGGTATCTTTGAAGGTGACTAACATCAGCAGCAGTGCTAAAGGAGGAGTAAGGGGATAGTAGTAAGTGTGAATGCCCATACAAGGTATTATCAAGGGTACACACACAATCTGTCATGCACACACAGTTTCCATGTCTGGGATTAGAACTCCTACCTAACTAGTATGTCATATTATAGAATTATGCAGTTATTGCAAGTGCCACGGAGCTTATAGGGCTGGCCCACCTAACTAGTATGTTACACTATAGCATTACGCAGTTGTCACAAGTGCCACAGTGCTTATAGGGCTGGCTTTTGTCCAAAGGGGTATTTCAAGGTGACTGACATCAGCAGGCTTGCTAAAGTAGGGCAGTGGGAGGTGTCGTGCCTGTGAATGGCCTCAAAATCATTAATCTCCACACACACACACACACACACACACACACACACACACACACACACACACACACACACACACACAGAGTTATGTCTAGGATTAGAACTCTTACCTAACTAGTGTGTTACACTATAGCATTACACAGTTATTGCAAGTGCCATGGAGCTTATAGGGCTGGCCCACCTAACTAGTATGTTACACTATAGCATTATGCAGTTATCACAAGTGCCACAGAGCTTATAGAGCTGGCCCTTGTCCAAAGGGGTATTTCAAGGTGACTGACATCAGCAGCCTTGCTAAAGTAGGGAAATGGGAGGTGTAGTGACTGTGAATGACCTCAAAATCATTAATCTCCACACATGCACACAGAGTTTCATAGTTGCCATGTCTGGGATTAGAACTTTTTCCTAACTAGTACGTTACACTATAGTATTACACAGTTATCGCAAGTGCCACTGAGCTTAAAGGGCTGGCCCACCTAACTAGTATGTTACACTATAGCATTATGCAGTTATCACAAGTGCCACGGTGCTTATAGGGCTGGCTCTTGTCCAAAGGGGTATTTCAAGGTGACTGACATCAGCAGCCTTGCTAAAGTAGGGAAATGGGAGGTGTAGTGACTGTGAATGACCTCAAAATCATTAATCTCCACACATACACACAGAGTTTCATAGTTGCCATGTCTGGGATTAGAACTTCTACCTAACTAGTGTGTTACACTATAACATTATGCAGTTATCGCAAGTGCCATGGAGCTTATAGGGCTGGTCCTTGTCCAAAGTTTTTAAATGAAATCTTAAGACTTATTTTTATGATTTGGCTTTTAGTAATGTATGTTGATTGAATTTGTATTTTATTTTTTGTAACTTTGTAAAGCACTTTGGTGGCATATTTTGTCTGTAAGGTGCTATATAAATAAAATTTGACTTGACTTGACTTGACAAAGGGGTATTTCAAGGTGACTGACATCAGCAGGCTTGCTAAAGTACAGGAATGGGAGGTGTAGCGACTGTTAATGTCCTCAAAATCATTAATCTCTACACACACACACATGTACACACACACACACACACACACACACACACACACACACACACACACACACACACACACACACACACACAGAGTTTCACACTTGTTATGTCTGGGATTAGAACTCCTATCTAACTAGTATGTTATACTATAGCATTACACATTTATCGCAAGCGCCACAGCGTTATGGGGCTGAGACGTGGCCAGTGGGTTATTTCAAGGTGACTGACATCAGCATGAGTGCTAACATGGGCAGTGGGAAGTGCAGTGTGTGTGAATGGGCCATAAACCATTCCTCTGGAAACACACACACAACACTAAGTCACACACAACTTTACATTTGACTGGACTGGGTATAAAAGTGCTAGATGAATACTGATTTGTACTATCATGTTACACAGTTATCACAAGCACCACAGACACTATAGGGCTGAGGGCTACCAAAAGCAAATGTCTACAGTGAGTGACATCATCACATAATGTGATATTGGCCAATTGAATGTGTGGTGGGTGGGACAGGCCTCATGATAGAAATCTCTCTGTCACTGTCTCTCTCTCTCTCTCTCTTCCTCACATCTCTGTATGTGTATGTTTGACCTATTATAGTGTGTTGGCTTTGGATACGTGTGAGTATTCCTATCCAATGTGTGTGCAAAGCATGAATGGTATGCAATGTGGTGTGCGTGCACAGACATCTGCGACTGACAGATATATATAGTGCACTGTTGTTGTCAGACATGGGCTTCATTTCTCTAAGTGTAGGAGCATGCTCAGTATGACCTGCTGTATTGAGTGTGTGATTCCATTCCAGGTTGGTTGTACTCCAGTCCAGGATTTTGTGTTCTATGCCTACAGCTAGCAACCTACTTCCACTGGATATATGTAGATAGGTTGACAATATGGAGTCACAATGGGGGAAAGATAGTGGGATACTGTAACTATTGTGTCTGTGCTGCTTCTGTTACATGGTTGGTGTTAGCAGAGATATTCAGAGGTATGTACTGTTTTACACTGTGATGTATTATGTCATCAATTACTGACAGATATACTTATTTTCTCACAGTTATTTCCTGGGTAATACAAGATGAATGAAGCTGTGTCCAGTATTGTGGTCTTCAGCCTACATATACTTGCACACTCATGCCATTCTGTAGGGGTAGCTGCAGACACTTGCTGATGGGTCTGTGTAAATGGTCCAGCACCTTGGTACTGTGGTAGCTGAGGATCCCCTGCTTGTACATCTATCGATGTAACAGAATGGCCATATCCTGCTGTGGCCATACCTCTCAGCTGTACAGATTCACTCAGTTTACCCAGAGGCAGGTCTCATATAACTGGTCAGCTCCCCTTCACATTGTGGTTTATGAACAGGTTTGTAGCCACCCATTACTGGGTTTGCAGGTGGGGGTAGTATGGGCACACATCAGAGTTTCCAGACTTCACACACTCCATGGCGTCCATGCTTCTACACCCCCCCACTCTGTTATTCTATCTTCTTCCTAACATTATGCGAGTGATATCTGAGAAGTATGCCTATAGTTGTCCCTTCATCTCACCGGTATTTAGGGGTTGCTCCACAGTTCATACAGTAGGACATGGTGGGCATGCTATTGGGTTTGTCAACATGGCCTTGCATTTGTCTTCTGTTGACTGTATTATGTTGTTAGTTGGGACCCCATGAGATAACATTCATTGGCAGTACGAGTGAAGCAATGGCCTTTGACATAGGACTGTAGGGCATTTGGTAGTGATGTAGGCCATCTGTAGCAGAATTGTGCATTCTGTCACTCCTACAGTCCCAGGCTGCGAGCCACTGGATTCCCCTGGGGTGACAGGGTAAGTGCACGAGGTGTTAATGGCAATAGTTCCTATCCATATTAGTCTAGTGTTTTGGATGCTGGTAGGGTGCTGCTTACAGCTAGGGATACACCTGCATTGGGCACCTCTTCAGCATGCTGCATTCTGTGGGTATTCTCATACAGACATGGGGGTCATACTGTACTCATTCCCAACAGCAGGGATATGACCTGTGATAAACCTGTGGCTGATGGTGGGGTGAGCTGAGTGCATGTGTGATATGGAAGCTTCTTGAAGCTGACTCACAGATATACCTGGGACATTCCCCTTATGCTGCCTTGTGCGGGGACATAGGCAGTCTCTCATTACTTCATAACTGTGACTTTTGTGGTCTGCCACTGATTGGCCAGACTACATCTGTAATGTGCTGCTAACCTGTATGTACAATTCCAAAGGTGCGTGCAGTTGACACTTAAATTTTATGTACTCTGTCTAGGGTACTGCCACCTGTGTACTATGTGTATGTCTGGGCCAACATTCATGGCGTGTCCATCTTTCAGATGGTGACTGGTATTAACATCTGAACAGGGAGTATGGATGACTGCTGAATTGGGTTTTGCTGGGATGCATTGTGGTTGGCACTGCAGTTGTCAGGACATGGCCCTGTCATCAACAGTACTGGCCATAGGCAACCGAGACACAACCCTCCATGCCTACATGCTGACCACTTCCACACAGTATAGAACACACAACAACCTAACACACATACCCCTGCATATTGTACACATGCAACAATCTATCCTGTAAATTGGGCCAGCTCAGGTAATCTGTACTCCACTGTTATTAAACCTATTAAACCCACACGTACATGTTACTGCATTTCTACCTAGGATTGTGGGGGGGGGGCATGCCTGACAACTGTAAACGTTTGCTATGACTGTACTGGTATTTCACATACTCTGTTGGCTTCCACTTTATTTTTTATTCTGACCTTTCATACAGACTAGAGGCATATCAGTAGCGTACAGATCTTAGGTTTTATTGACCTATATTTCAGTTTCAGACTTCTTACCCTTCCGAACTAACATACAACTGCCAGACCTGTTGTAGTCTGTCTGTGTAGGTTTGGAGGAGGGCTGTTCTACATTGCCATAAATTGGAGGCCTTAGCACAGCCTTTCTTTATGGTCATCTACACCTGACCTGCTGGCTGAGGCTGTTGTTGGGTATGTGAGCCTCACTGACATGCATGTGTGTGTCCTATGGACACACATTTGAGCCACCACATGTACTGCAGTGGGTTTTGTCACCTTGTCTGCCTACATTGTTAACACCAGTATTTGTATGAATTTCATGCTGCCCAAATAGGTGCCCACTATCTGCTGCCAACCCATTCAGCCACCCAATTCCCTTGTAAGCTCACATCCATACAATAGATACAACTAGCAAAACATACTACTCCATTCAGCAATTGATAGGAAGAGTGACTTACCTTGTGGCTGTGGCAGTACTGAAGATGGTGCTGGAGGGCTGACTATGTTGGATGCACATAGTACACTCCCTATACATGGTAAAGAACAGGTAGTGTCATGTTTGGCATCCCTTTTACTATATGTGCGAGTCAGAGAGAGGTGTCATTCCCTGGGTCCCTACCATGTCAGTGGATGTGCTAAGCATTGCCTCTTTGCCAAAGCCTGGGCATACTGGGCATGCCTCCTTCTGCCTACATGGGCAGGCTCAGATTGTTCCTCCATTGAGTCACTCTGTGCCTGTGCTGGCCTTGGCAATGGTGGAGAGATGTGTGGCCCTGCCCCGTGCTGTTCCTGCTGCAGCTGTTTCTGCAGGATCATATTGTGTTGCATGGCACATACAGTGAAAATCTGTGCCTATGTAGCTGGAGAGTACTGCAAGGCTCCACCAGATATGTCCAGGCACCGGAACCATGACTTGAGCATCCCAAACACATACTCTATTATGATTCTGGTTTGTGCTTGTGCCTCATTATGGAGTTCTTGTTCGGGTGTGTGTGCATTTCTGATGGGTGTCATCAGCCACGGCTCCAATGCGTAACCAGCATCCCCCACTAAGTGGCCATATGGGGTGCCTCCACTGCCAAATCTCTGGTACAGCTGTTGTCAAATGCCAGATGTGGTAGTAGTGATAGCTTGAAGGGCTGCCAGCACACACATTCATAATAATGCCCTGGGCATCGTACACAACCTGGCAGTTAATGGAGAGGAAGCCCTTGCGGTTTACGTAGACCTTACCCCGCTCACCAGGTGGTGCTCTGATGTGCTTGTGAGTGCAGTGTAAAGCACTCACTACCTCAGGGTATTCTGCTATTTGGTGGAAGAGAAGCATATTGCTGGTCAACGCCTAATGGGTGTTGAGGAAATATATGTGCTCACCAGCGTGTGCTGACATGGCATCCAGAAACTGATGGAGTACCCTAGATGCTGATGCCAGTGAGATCCCCATGATATCCCCAGTTGGCCTTTTGACGGTACCTGCGGGTAGTATTCTTAACCCTACACATACCTTGGTATCAACTAGGATGGTTTCCCCTCTGGTTGTTCTGTGTGTGAGGCGTGGCTGGCATAGCTCAACAATTTGCTGTAGGATGTCCCTGTCCACCCTGTAGCCCTCCACTCTCAACAGCTCATGTAGCCCCTGGTAGGTTACCCTGGGTCTGTACACTCTTCTCCTTCTCCTCACTGTGGGTTGGTCATCAGCATTCTCATCCTCACCATCCTCAGCCACTCCCACATGAGAGCGACAGCAGCCCCTATCATTTTGTTAGTTTTGTCAGGTAAAATTTCCCCGTTTGTATACACTGGTGGTGTAGAATTTGTGGGAAAAGCCAGAGTGAAAGTTGTTTGCATAGTTTATAGTAGTGTGCTGGGCTGAGCTGCTGCCTGTGTAATTAGCTGATTCGGATACATTTCACCTGCCAGCTATGCTAGTTGTCCTTGATTGCCCTCCTACTGCTGTTTTCCCTTCCCATTGCCTTACTGTTTAAGTCCCATGCATACTCAGTGCTCAGATGTGAACAGAGCTGCTATTTCCTGTTTTTTTTTTTTAAACCCGGTGCACGGTGCACACACCTGTTTAGGCAATGTAAACACTGCTAGGCAGCTTCAGACACACAGCCTTCCTTAGCTGTGCTTAGCTAAGGGCAAACACGGGCCACAGAACTCCAATAAGCTTACAGCATGCATGACACTCCCCCTTATGAGATCATCTACCTCTTATACTTATACCATGGTGTTGCTGCACCTACACAGTTGGGTGCAAGATAGCACTGAAGGGAAATCTGTGATTCAGTATCAATCCCCTCATTTGCATAAAACTGACTGCTAATGCATGATTACAAAACTGACACTCAGCCTTCCCCCATAGCAACCACTGTTCCATGGTACTGTTGTCTTATTCATGCCATTGACTATTATGGCAGAATGCTGATTTGGGTTTAAAAGCTTATTTCCAACTTTTTTCCTTATTTTCTGGCTGATCCTGTTTGCGCACCGCTGCCCTACACTTAAATGGCTGAAATCGGCCCAAAAAAAAAGTTCCCCAGGATTCAGCAAGCTCTGCATGGCATGCAGGAATAGTGCAAGAGCTGCTTCATGCAATATGGCTGACGAGCGATCCAGGAGCAAGCTCCCGGGATGCACATGAGCGCTCCTACACTATTCCTGCATGGACACAGCTCCTGGGTGCTAGTTACCTCATGTGCTGGTGAAAACCATGCAAATGAGGTGAATTAGTGATCCAGAAAGCAGGCAGGCATCTGTGCAGGAATAGTGTAACCTACAGAAAGCATGTATTCAATGTAGTAAGCATGTCAATGGCCAAATATATGGCCATTGGCATAGGAAATAGTTGCAAAATTATAAAAAATAACCCCCAGGATTCAGCAATCTCTGCACAGTGTGCAGGAATAGTGCAAGAGCTGCTGCAGGCAATATGACTGATGAGCAATCCAGGAATGAGCTCCTGGGATGTGCATGAACACTCCTACACTGTTCCTGCACAGACAGCACTGATATATGCTAATTACCCCAATTGCTGGTGAAAACCATGCAAATGAGGTGAATTAGTGATCCAGGAAGTAGGCAGGTGTCTGTGCAGTAATAATGTAACAAGAAAGCATGTATTCAATGTAGTAGGCATGCCAATGGCCAAATATATGGCAATTGCCATGGGAAATAGTTGCAAAATTATAAAAAATAACTTTTATTTTTTTGCCAGTTTTGGCCATTTAAGCATAGTGCAGCAATGGGACTGGCCTGAAAATATGAAAAAAAGTTGAAAATAAGCTTTTAAAGCCAAATCAAATCAGCATTTTGCCATGATAGTCAATGGCATGCATAAGACAATAAAAGGGACTAGTGGTTGCTAAAGGGGAAGGCTCGGTGTGAGTGTGGTAACTATGAATTAGTATTCTGTTTTATGCAAATGAGGGGATTGATACTGAATCACAGAATTCCTCTCAGCGTTAGCTTACACCCAACCGTGTAGGTGCAGCAACACCATGTTATAAGTATAACAGGTAAATGACCTCATAAGGGGGAGTGTCATGCATACTGTAAGCTTATTGGAGTTCTGTGGCCCGTGTTTGCCATTAGCTAAGCACAGTTAAGGAAGGGGATGTGTCTGAGGCTGCCTAGCAGTGTTTACATTGCCTAAACGGGTGTGCGCACCATGCACCAGGTTTTAAGCAAAAGAAAATGCAGGAAATAGCAGCTCTGTTCACATCTGAGCACTGGGTGTGCACAGCGTGCCTTGGGGCTTAAACCAGAAGGCAATGGCAAGGGAAAACAGCAGTAGGAAGGCAATCAAGGAGAACCAGCATAGCTGGCAGGTGAAATATATCAGAATAAGCCAATTACACAGGCAGCAGCCCAGCCCAGCATGCTACTATAAACTATGCAAACAACTTTCACTCTGGTTTTTCCCACAAACTCTACACCACCAGGGTACACAGACAGGGAAATTTTACCTGACAAAAACTAACAAAATGTTAGGGGCTGCTGTTGCTCTCATTCATCAATATGTGGAAGTGAGTGAGGATGGTGAGGATATGAATGCTGATGACCAACCCACAGTGAGGAGGAGGAGGAGAAGAATGTACAGACCAAGGGTAACCTACCAGGGGCTACATGAACTTGAGATAGTGGAGTGCTATAATGTGGACAGGGATATTCTACAGCAAATTGTTGAGCTATGCCGGCCACGCTTCACACACAGAACCAACAGAGGGGAACTTATCTCAGTGGATACCAAGGTATGTGTAGGCTTAAGAATACTAGCCACAGGTACTTTCCAAAGGCCAATTGGGGATATCATGGGGATTTCACAGGTATCAGCATCCAGGGTACTCCACCAGTTCCTGGAGGCCATTTCAGCACATGCCAGTGAGCACATATATTTCCTCAACACCCATGAGGCGTTGACCAGCAATATGTGTCTCTTCCACCAAATAGCAGAATACCCTGAGGTAGTGGGTGCTGTAGACTGCACGCACATACACATCAAAGCACCACCCGGCGAGTGGGGTATGGTCTACATAAACTGCAAGGGCTTCCCCTCCATCAACTGCCAGGTTATGTGCGATGCCCAGGGCATTATCTTGAATGTGTGTGCTGGCAGCCCGGGAAGCTATCACTACTCCCACATCTGGCATATGACACAGTTATACCAGACATTTGCCAGTGGGGCATCCCATCTGGCCACCTAGTGGGGGATGCTGATTACGCACTGGAGCCGTGGCTGATGACACTCATCAGAAATGCACATACACCCGAACAAAAACCTCCATAATGAGGCACACACACAAACCAGAATCATAATAGAGCGTGTGTTTGGGATGCTCAAGTCACAGTTCCACTGCCTGGACATATCCGGTGGAGCTTTGCAGTACTCTCCAGCTACATGTACACATATGTTCATTGTATGTGTCATGCTATACAATATGATCCTGCAGGAACAGCACGAGGCAAGGCCACACAGCCACCCACCATTGACAAGGCCATCACAGGCACAGAGGGACTCAGAGGAGGAACAATCTGAGGCTGTCCATGTAGACAGAAGGAGACATGCCCAGTATGCCCAGGCTTTGGCAAAGAGGCAATGCATAGCACATACACTGACATGGTATGGACCAGGGAATGACACCTCTCTCTGACTCACACATACAGTAAAAGGGATGCCAAACATGATACTACCTGTGCTTTACCATGTATAGGGAGTGTACTATGTGCATCCAGCATAGTTAGCCCAGCCCTCCAGCACCGTCCTCAATACTGGCACAGCCACAAGTTAAGTTCATTTTCCTATCAATTGCTGAATGGAGTAGTATGTTCTGCTAGTTGTATCTATGGTATGGATGTGAGCATGCAAGGGAATCGGGTGGCTGAATGGGATGGCAGCAGATATTGAACACCTATATGGGCAGCATGAAATCTATGACAAATACTGGTGTTAACAAAGTAGGCAGTACTAGACAATGTGACAAATCCCACTGTAGTACATGTGCTGGCCCAAATGTGTGTCCATAAGACATACACATGCATGTCAGTGAGGCTCACATACCCAACACCAGCCTCAGCCAGCAGGACAGGTGTAGATGACTATAAAGAAAGCCTGTGTTAAGGCCTCCAATTGATGGCAATGGTGATCAGACCCCCTCCAGACCTACACAGACAGACTACAACAGGTCTAGCAGTTATATGTTAGTTCTGAAGGGTAAGAAGTCTGAAACTGAAATGTAGGTCAATAAAAACCTAAGATCTGTTCTCTACTGATATGCCTCTAGTCTAAATGGTAGGTCAGAATACAAAATGAAATGGAAGTCAACAGAGTACCTGAAATACCAGTACAGTCATAGCAAATGTTTACAATTGTCAGGTGTGCCCTCCACCCCACAGTCCTATGTAGAAATGCAGTAACATGTATGTGTGGGTTTAATAACAGTGGAGCACAGATTACCTGAGCTGGCCCAATTTACAGGATAAATTGTTGCATGTGTACAATATGCAGGGGTCCATGTGTTAGGTTGTTGTGTGTTCAATATTGTCTGAAGGTGGTCAGCATGTAGACATGGAGGGTTGTGTCTCGGTGGCCTATCAACAATACTGTTGATGACAGGGCCATGTTCTGACAACTGCAGTGCCAACCACAATGCATCTCAGCAATAACCATGTCAGCAGTCATCCATACTCACTGTCCAGATGTCAATATCTGTCACCGTCTGAAAGATGGACATGCCATGAATGTGGGTCCAGATACACACACAGTGCACAGGGGAAGTACCCTAGACAGAGTACATAAAATGTAACTGTCAGCTGCACACACCTTTGGAATTGCACATACAGGTTAGTAGCACATTAGTTGTCTGTGTAGTATGGAATACTGATGTAGTTTGGCCAATCACTGGCAGACCACAAAAGGCACAGTTATGAAGTAATAAGAGACTGCCTATGTCCCTGCACAAGGCAGCATAAGAGGAATGTCCCAGGTATATTTGTGAGTCAGCTGCAAGAAGCTTCCATATCACACATGCACTCATCTCACCCCACCATCATCCACAGGTTTATCACAGGTCATATCCCTGTTGTTGGGAATGAGTATAGTATGACCCCCACTTCTGTATGGGAATACCCACAGAATGCAGCATGCTGAAGCGGTGTCCCATGAAGGTGTGTCCCTAGCTGTAAGCAGCACCCTGCCAACATCCAGACTAATAGATTAATATGGGCAGGAACTATTGCCATTAACACCTCGCACACTTACCCCTACACCCCAGGGAATCCAGTGGCTCGCAGCCTGGAAATGTAGGAGTGACAGAATGCACTGGCCTGCTGCAGATGGTCTGCATCACTACCAAATACCCTACAGTCCTCTATCAAAGGCCTGTGCCTCACCCATACTGTCAATGTATGTTATCTCATGGGGACCCAACTAACAATATAACACAGAGTCAACAGAACACAAATGCAAGGCCATGTTGACAAACCCAGTAGCATGCCCACCATGTCCTACTGCATGAACTGTGGAGCAACCCCTAAATACCGCTGGGATGAAGGGACAGCTATAGGGATAATTCTCAGATATTGCTTGCATAATGTTAGGAAAAGGATAGAATAACAGAAACTCTGATGTGTGCCCATAGTACCCCTGCCTGCAAACACAGTAATGGGTGGCTAGAAACCTGCTTGTAAACCACAATGTGAGGGGGAACAGACCAGATATATGAACACTACCTTTGGGTAACCTGGGTGAATCTGTACACCTGAGAGGTATGGCCATAGCAGGATATGGCCATTCTGTTACGTCAATATATGTACAGGAAGGGGATCCTCAGCCACCATAGTACCAAGGTGCTGGACCATTTACACAGACCCATCAGCAAGTGTCTGCAGCTACCCTTCCAGAATGGCATGAGTGTGCAAGAATATGTAGGCTGCAGACCACAGTACTGGGCACAGCTTCATTCATCTCGTATTTCCCAGGAAATAACTGTGAGCAAATAAGTATATCTGTCAGTAGTTGATGACATAATACATTACAGTGTAAAACAGAACATATGTCTGAATATCTCTGCTAACATCAACCATGTAACACACTATCTGTCACCCATTGTGACTCCATATTGTAAACCTATCTACAGATATCCTGCAGACACAGGTTGCTAGCTGTAGGTGTAGAACAACAAATCCTGGACTGGAGTACAACCTACCTGGAATGGATTCACACACTCAATACAGAAGGTCATACTAAGCATAGGTTCATAGGTTCATAGGTTCATACTATGCTATCTGCCCTAGGGCATTTATAAGCCTAGCCAGAGTGTGTTTGGCTTTCGTCACCCATTTTAAATTAATTTTGCTATGCCCTTTTTCGAGGTTAGTATACTGTGCCTCTGTCTAACAGTGACACAGAAGTTATACCTGGGGTAAACCTACTATCTCCCATCCACTCATCAAGATTCCTCTTGAAGAGAGTCAATGAGGGACTCTGCCTAACCTGGACTGGGATTTTATTCCAGAGTGAAGGGAGCCTCTGGGTTATGAATCTGTAATTCCAGCATGTCCTATTTATTTCAGTGCTGAGGTTCAAGTCTCTCGAGCGCGTAGCTCGATGGGATTTGGATTTTCTGAGGTGCAGCATGTCCATTAATTCCGGGTTGGACATGACTTTATACGTCAGGCACAGATCGCCTCTGAGCAGATGGAATGCCACTGAGTAGAGCTGTAGTTTCTTTAACCAGGCAGCATATGGCATCTGTTTGAGCCCTTTGATCCTCTTGGTGAGGTACTTTTGGGGTCTTTCCAGTTGCTGCAGGTGTCTGGTTAGGTACATCCCAAAAGGGGCATTGTACTCAATTATGGGCCTGATGAGGGATGAGTAAAGAGGCACGATGACCTCCCCTGATCTAGATGTGAATCCCTTCATGATTAGGTGGGCTATATAAAATATTTTTCTAACCACTTTGGCCACGTGGTTGTCAAATGAGAGATTGCTAACAACTTGGGTCCCCAGGTCCCTAATTACTTCTTCCGTACTTAATGGATTACCACCTATGTGGTAATTTGTGAGCACTGTTTTTGCCAAAGGGAATGACTATACACTTTTTGGCGTTTAGCTTGAGGCCATGGCTCTGGCACCAGTTGTCTGTTTCTATGAGGCCCTTTTGTAGGATGCTTGTGTCTGCTGGAGAGTCTATTATGGTGCCCAGTTTGCAGTCATCTGCGAACTTGGTCAGCCACAGTCCTTCCATGTTAGCCTGTACCTCCGAGAAATATATACCGAACAAGAGAGGTCCCAGGACTGAGCCTTGTGGGACGCCACTTGTAACTGGTTTGGAGTCTGACATGGCTCCAGCAATTCTAACCATGTGGGTTCTGTCCTTGAGCCAGTTTGCAACCCATCTAGTGACATAGGGGTTTATATTTAAGCTGGTGAGCTTATCTATAATGCCTGAGTGGGGTATTATATCGAATGCTTTTGCAAGGTCCAGATAGGCTGTGTGGACCACCTTCCCCTCGTCAATGGCCTTGGTGACTGTTTCAAAGAAATCAACCAGGTTTAAGAGGCAGGATCTGCCCTTAATAAAGCCGAACTGGGTAGGATCCAGTGTCTGTAGGTCCCCAATATCTTTATTTATGAGGTCCATGATGATCCTTTCCATAGCTTTGCAGACCAAGCTAGTCAAGCTTATGGGGCAATAGTTTCCAGGATCCATTGAGGCACCACCTTTGTGGAGAGGGACCACTGTTGCTGTACGCCATTCTTTGGGTACATGCTGCTACACTTAGAGAAATGAAGACCATGTCTGACAACACAGTGGACTATACATATCTGTCAGTCCCAGATGTCTGTGCACACACACCACATTGTACAGCATTCATGCTTTGCACACACATTGAATAGGAATACGCACACATATCCAAAGCCAACACACTATAATATGTCAAACATACACACACACAAATGTGGGGTAGAGAGAGACAGACAGTGACAGAAAGATTTCCATCATGAGGCCTGTCCCACCCACCACACATCCAATTGGCCAATATCACATGATGTGCTGATGTCAATCACTGTAGACATTGCTTTTGGTCGACCTCAGCCCTATAGTGTCTGTGGTGCTTGTGATAAATGTGTAACATGATAGTACAAATCAGTATTCATCTAACATTTGAATACTCAGTCCTGTGAAATGTAAAGTTGTGTTTGATTGAGTGTGTGTGTGTGTTTCCAGAAGAATGATTTATGGCCCATTCACACACACTGCACTTTCCATTGCCCATGTTAGCACTCCTGCTGATTTCAGTCACCTTGAAATAACCTTCAGGCCAAGTCTCAGCTCTATAAGCTGTGTGGTGCTTGCGATACGTGTGTAATACTGTAGTGCAGAAAAATAGTTAGGTGGGAGTTCTAATCCAAACATGGCAATTGTGAAACTATGTGTGTGTGTGTGTGTGTGTGTGTGTGTGTGTGTGTGTGTGTGTGTGTGTGTGTGTGTATCTGTCATCAGTTTCCTCTGTGGAGGTTGCTGTGATTGTGTAATAACAAGATCCATTGTGGGGCAGGTTTTGCTAAATTATTATGTTGAGAACCTAGTATATGTCAGAATGTCCACCTTACAAGGACAACAGATGTCAAACACTAGAGAGGCTGGTGTAGACAATCCATAGCCCTACATGTGACATTATAGATTGGTGAACAATATAGGCAACCCTTCTATTACTCAGAGAACACTCTTCACCCACATCTCATACACAAACACACTTAGCTAGGCAGCAACCACTATATTAGTAGTTCCCTGCATATTGCCTCACAGATAGTAACCACGGTGTGATTGCAGTGGACTACATGCCTGTTGATCACAACAGTGCCACTGACATCAGAAAGTACTTTGATGTGTTACATCTCCTGACTGTGTGTTATCCAACAAGTAAAAGGACATGGCGCCCTGTTCCATCCCCGCAGTAGGCAAATAAATGCGTACAGTGGCCTTTTTGCTATGTTCCCCACTGGACGCCTGCAGCAACTGTAGGGTCTGCAAATGTAACCCACAAAGGGAATACCATGCCTTATACACATGCCATGCAAGGACAGATGCCACTAACTACACTGAATACCTGTATCATGCTGTCAATGTAGGTGCAAGCACAACTTCAGTTCCATAGCCAGGTCTTGCCAAATGAGGTCAGGAATGCTACATCAGAAGATAACAATCTGTTCACGCAATATGCCCAAGAGACCTCAAGTACACTTTCACATGTCAAAGAACATGCATGTAGGACATATGCACAACCCAGACACTGTCCATGTTATGGACTATAGATCACATACATGGGAAGCAGTGCACATTACTGGCCACCCACAATAGTAACCCAGATGAGTGGATGGTGACTACAATACCCACCCCTGGGGACCACTCCAGGAACTACACCACTGAGCCACACTGGAGGCTATTTTCATGTGGCCTGATGTCAAGGTATTCCCTTTCCCTAGCCTTGTACAGCCTTTAGGCCAATTCATCTAGTACACACCTGTGAAGCAATGAACTTACGCATCTCAGTACTGGCTAGTGTGTGTGTGTGTGTGTGTGTGTGTGTGTGTGTGTGTGTGTGTGTGTGTGTGTGTGTGTATGTGGAGATGAATGATTCTGAAGCCATTCACAATCACTACACCTCCCATTGCTTACTTTAGCATGCCTGCTGATGTCATTCACCTTGAAATAACCCTTTGGCAATGTTTCAGCCCTATAAGCTCTATGGTGCGTACGATAACTGTGTAATACTGTAGTGTAGCAAACTAGTTAGGTAGGAGTTCTAACCTTGATCCTGCCAACTGTGATAATGTGTGTGTTTCTTTTGAGATAGTGTGTGTGTGTCTTCGTTAACACCTGAGTTTGTGGGCATTCACACTTACTACACTTCCCTTACCCCTCCTTTAACACTGTTGCTGATGTCACTCACCTTCAAAGATACCTTTGGACAGCTCTCCAACATTTAAGCTCCATGGCGCATGCAATAACTGTGTAACACTGTAATAGCAATACATAGTCAGGTAGGGGTTTGAAACTCAGTACCGGTAAGTGTGTGTGTGTCATCATATCCTGTATGGGTGTTGGGGTGATTGTGTAATGACAGGATCCATTGCAGTGTGGGGTTTGCTACATCATTATATTGAGGACCTATATGTCTCAATGTCCACATTACAAGACCAACAGTTTTCAAACACTGTAGAGGTTGGTGTAGACAATCCTCAACCATAGATGTGCACATGTGCAATTACTATGTGACATTATGGACTGATAAACAATATAGGCAACAGTTATAATACTTAGATACCACTCTCCACCCACGGATCATACACAAGCATGCTTGGCTCTTTCTTACTCCCTTCCTTTCTTACTTTGTCACTGTCTCTCTCTATCTCTCTCTGTCTCTATCTCTGGTGGATGTGGAAAAGTACATCTGTTTTGCATAGGCAGCAGCTTGAGTTTTGTAAGGAATGCTCATGATCAGCTGATGGCCTGTGAATGAATTGCAGTCCCCCACTTGCTAATTGAATGTGGAACAGCTGTGGTATCATTCCTATAGTTAATAGCATGGAAACACACTCCTATAACTAAGCACTTTATGTGGGTGTTGGCCTGTTTTTCCTTCACTGTGAACAGGACTTCATGTGGGTGTCTGACAAACAGCATCACAGAGGGTAGTTGGAAATACCTCTTAGAACATACACTGTGAAGACAGGCCAACAAACAGGAGGGAGATGTTTCAGACATGGGGACAGAATGTAAGTATTGCTGTTCTACATTTGAAGTAATGTTGGTTTAACAGGGTTTGTGTGGATATGGCTGTTCTACACGATTTAAAGTCTGGCATGACAGTGTTATGTGGTTGAGGAAACTCTCAACTTTAGGGCTACCTGCAGACTGGCCAGAGTTTGGAGTCTTACATGTGATGTGTTACTCACACATTTCCAATCTTTAGAAATGCAATAGCATACTCTGATGATAGCAGTCAGTATATGGTGACATCCATGTGCGTTACTGACTTCATATCCCTCAGAAGAGATATGTCACAACAAACCCTGTTACATCATGAATTTTCTCAGTTTATCACAGCAATATGTCAATATTGGCCCTGTGTTTGTGTCTCTGTCCCCAAAGTCTGTCACCCTTTGTCCATATGTCATGCAGTAAGAGGTGCATATGTACATTTTATCATTGTTTACTGACATCATACCTGATAACAAGCCAGTGAGATATCAGACTGCTAGACATGTTATGTATAGTATACCTTATATTTGAGGACAAAACCTGGATGTTCTGTTGTAGTCTGTACAGTATGAGGTCTGTGTACTTATGTTGATTGTTGAGAGAGTGTCAGTATTGTGTAGCAGTGTATTGTGAATATATTACTTGGCCTGTGTACAGACTATGGTAGATGTCAGTGTTTTTGGTCCTGTTCTATCTGATGTTGCATGCTGCTCCAGTTTCTGGTACCCTATCAGCGTATATGTTTATAGGGCCAGACTGAGACATGTCCCATACCACCATCGGGCATCAGACTGCACTGTGTATTGGGCCAGTATATGTAGGGTTAGTGTGTGAGTGGCAAATATGATGATGGTTTTGTTCACACAGTCCATATACTGTACTATTAATTAGGCTTAATATAATGTGACTGTGACTGTGTTGAGATTGGTTGTGGGTATGCACTTTCACACTGGTGTCTGTTACTCCATGCTGTTACATGCCTGTAGTGGCTGCTATATTTGCAAGTACATGTGTATTCCCCCATAGGAAACTTGGGTCAGTGTTGTGGCAGTCTGCCTGTAGTTTACACAGTGCTTTGTGACATGCCTAGCAGCTGAGTGTATTTAACTAGTGTGATGTTATGTCCAGATATTTGTCAGATGTACTGTTGCCTGGCCACCATATGTGTTGTGTATTTCCGAAAAAGCAGTGGTATGCTGTGAAGATGTACGTCACTAATTAGTGGGAAGTATGTGGGCTTGGCACCTCTGCTCCTCTGGTTAATATATGTTAGGACAGACAGGAGTGTGTGAATGCATCAACTGTGTGAGCTTATCTATTCCACTATTTTTGCGATATCCCCATTTTCATGGCTGTAAACATCCCCTTTGTCAGGCTTGGTCCACACATCTTGCACTAAGGAGTTCTGTGTATATCTCTGGACTGACCAGATTGTGTCAGACTGTCCACGTTTATTGTTCATATCTCTTCTGTATTCCACAGGATCATTACTGTGATTTGTGTGGTACTTGACTATGATAATCTTATAATGTCTGTCAGTAACTGATGGTGTACATGTCAGTATCAGAAGTGACTTCTTACACAACATGTCTGTAGACACAACCCCTGTTACTGTAGCAACATTCTACATTTATATCTGCAATACTTACATTACATTCCCTTGCACTAAGAGGTTGTGACTTATGGTGTTGAGGCATGACTCCACCACATGTTATGGGCATAGGTTTTACACACATATATATATATATATATATATATATATATATATATATATATATATATATATATATATATATATATATATATATATATATATATATGTGTGTGTGTGTGTGTGTGTGTGTGTGTGTATATATGTACATGTATACATATATCTACATTTGTATGTATATATATATATATATATATATATATATATATATATATATATATATTTGCTTATGTGTAAACATGAGTGCTGTATAAACCTTCCCAGATGTATCCCACCATATTTATCTGATATGTGTGTGTTTAGATATAAAAACATGACTGATTCAACACTATTTTCACTTACAAGCATTACACAATTGTAGTAGTAGTCAAAGCAGTTGTTCACTTCTATTCAGTATGTGTACTGAATGATATATTTGAAAAACAGCAGACATCTTCAGAGCTCTGATGGCTTAGTGGTTAACTGCTGTGACTATAGTGTGTAGTCCTGGGTTCAAGGGCTGTTTATTTTGTTGCTAGGCAGAACAAAGATTGTTGGATACAGAGTGGTTAAGGCAGTTTTGAGCAGGTTTAATTGGGTTTGCGTGGGTTTGCACGACGACGGTAAGCGCTGCTTAAGTACTGTTAAACGAATAAGCATTTACACCATGTAGGCTTTGCTTACCAGTGTGCAAATGTGTTTAGCATTTACATTTAAGCAATGCTTACACCTGGTAAGCATCGCTCAGCCCTGGTAACCAGTGATCACTTTCCAGTCTGATAAAATAGCAGGGTAATGACATCTTTAATAAGTGTATTTAATTCCATGTACATAACGTGCTTCTATGTGCTGTCATTACAGTAGCAAAGGGTGTGAGTATACTGTATGGGACACCTGAGTATACATGGCTAGTACAACAATCTTTTCTCTTTGTATGTGTGTCATACATGGGTAGTGTCTCGGTTATAAGCAGTCACACTTGCATGTATTGTATCATTATATTACTACTTTTAACAGTGCTTTTTCAAGTAAGAGTAGATTGCATATTGTAATACTAGAGCCATACACCTCCTGCATGCAAAGCTTGAGTCTGAGTACTGACTGTCATGTTATTGGTGTGTGAGCTGTTTATTATTAAGTATCTGCTACTGGATATTGCTCTGATATGTGGATATTAACTGTAGACTACTATGTGTTTAGGACATGTCATTGAGAGCTGCTGTTATGTAGTAATGGCATATCTGTCAATGTCAGACGTCTGTCTGTCAAAACATTCATCCTAATGCATAACCTGTTGGCTAGCTGATTTCTGTCTGTCCTCTGTACAAATCTGCAGATGCCAGGTATCTATCTTGGCTACTTACAGGCAATCTATGACTGACTGACACTGACATGTCTACCCAGCTGAGTTATGAATGCCACAGCTAGGAAACTCCACCCTGTATGCACCACATGCCATGGATACCTCAACCAGACTATCACAGTCAACAGAACATGCTTGGGTACAGATCTCTAACCCAGACACTGGCCATGTTATGTAATATTTGTTGCATACATGTCAATTGTAGAACCTCACTGGCCCTCTGCAAGAGATAACCAGATGACTGGATGTTGAATGTTAACTGTCACCATGTGGATCACTCAAGTGGCATAAGTTGATAGATGGCCTGCTGACAAATGTCAGGTGGCATGATACCAGTGTACCCACATGCCCTACTCTTTTCATCTCTCCATGGACATCATTTATTATTTATTTATTTATATTTGTTGACCGGGAGTGTCTGACTGGATGTAGGTCAATTTTCAGTGGGGGCCTGGGGAGAAAAGCTCCACAGTTAAAATAAACAGACAGTAGTTACATTGGATTACATAGCGATTAACAATTTACATAGCAATTACTTACAACATATTTACAGATGAAGAACATAGTACATCAGTAGACAACTAGAATCTTTATCTGTGAAGTACATAACAGACATTAACAAATGTTACAATAAGAAGTTCCTGCTGTATAATAAGTACTAGGCTTATGAGCATCTGAGCTTGCTATAATCAAGGGAGTTAGTGGAGTGGAAAGAAAGGTAGTGGTTGGATGGGGTGGGTGATATTAGAGTGGGAGTTGCAAGGGCATAGCCAGCATGTTTTAGGTGCACTTTTAGTAAAGTTTTGAAGTGGGTGCATGATGGTAAGGAGGTAATTGTGGGTGGGAGGGAGTTCCATAATTTGGCTATGGTGCAAGAGAATAGTGCTTCACCAGCAGAGTTATTGGCTTTAGTGATCTGCAAGTGATTTTTGTTGCTGGATCTTAGTGGTCTGGTGATGTGATAGGGTTGGAGTAGATTCTGGAGGGATGGGACATTTAGTGGATGGTTTACTAGTTTGTGGGCGAGTGAGAGTTGATACCATTGAAGGAGGTGAGGGAGTTTAAGCCAGCCCAGTTCAGCAAGTAAGAGACAGTGGTGACTACGGTAGGATGCCCCTGTGGCGAATTTGGCGATTTTGTTGTAGCAGGTCTCTAGCTTGTTTAGATCGCATTGCCTTAGGTTGGTATATATTGGAGAGGCATAAAGTAGGGTGGAGTTAAGGTGGGAATTTGCTATTGAAATCTTTGCTGCTTTGGCAAGAAGTTGCTTATTTCTGTATAATGCTCCTAGTTTTTTTGCGGACTTTTTTATGGTCATGGATATGTGAATGTCAAATTTTAGTTTATTGTCTATTTCCACTCCTAGCAATTTGGTGTGTTCAGTTGGGTATATAGTGGTGTTGTCTTTTGCTGTGTTGTTAAAGTGACAGTTGTTTTGAGTATGTTTGGTGGGTTGGAAGATGAGTAGTTTAGTTTTGTTTGGGTTGAGTATTAATTGGGCATCGGATAACCAAGTTTCAACAGAGGAAAAGGCTTCCTGTGTGCCTTTTTGCAGTTTGGGTAGGGACTGGGCTGAGCAGATGATGGCTGAGTCATCTGCATATTGTATGAATGTGCCATGTTTGGTGGCAGAGGCTAGATTATTGGTGAAAACAGAGAAGAGAAGGGGTCCAAGGATGGATCCTTGGGTAACCCCTATGGAGACAGGTAGTTGGGGAGATATGTTATTCTGCCATACAATGGATTATTGGCGGTCAGACAGGTAACTCTGAAACCAGTTGGTGACTGATTGTGAGAAGGATAGGTTACTGAGGACAGAGATAAGTTGTTTGTGTGGGACCATGTCAAATACTTTAGATAGGTCTAGGAAAGTAGCAGAGGAGAGATAGCCATTGTTTTTATGCTGAAGGATAGTGTTAGTAAAGGAGAGTAAGGCAGTGGTGGTGCTATGGTTTGGTCGGAAACCATGCTGAGTATTGGAAAGGAGGTTGTTAGTAAGGAGGTAGTCTGAGACCTGAGAGTGTATACATCTCTCTAGTATTTTGGAGAGTGGAGAGAGAATAGCTATGGGGCGGTAATTGGTTAGTTCTGTGGAGGGTCCGCCTTTGTGGAGGGGAATTATATGTGGTACTTTCCACAGTGTGGGAATGTAACTTTCTGACAGAGATCAGTTAATCAAGATGGATACTGGGTAGGCCCAAGCATCAGCTGCAATTTGTAGGTATTCACTTGGGAGATTGTCTGCTGCTAATTTGGTGGGCTTAAGTTTAGTTAAAAGTTTTTTTATGTTAGAGGTAGGTTTGTTTGTGTCGTTCGGCTTTTTCCCAGTTAGGGGTCGCCACAGCAGAACTCCAGTCCGCTAATGATTGGTAGTAGATTTTTACGTACTGGGTTACCAGCCCTGATGCACAACCTTCAATGAAGGCACGCCCCATTCACGTATGCCTCCACACAGAAGACGCTCTAGCTGAGAACCGAACAGGACAATGGCTTGCTATGAGGTGACAATGCTACCGCAGCACCATGTTGGAGGTAGGTACAGGAGAAAAAGAGAAGGCAGTGGGGAGATTACTAGTTGAAGGTGTGGGTTGGAGGGGAGGGGGGTTGTGTTGTTTAGCTAGTGGTAGTATGGTTTGTGTGAAGTGTGTGTTGAACGAGGTAGCAGTATTTTCTGAGGAGTGAGGGATGTTAGGAGGAGGGGTACTGACTTTACCTGGGTGGAGGATGGAGTTTATGGAGGACCAGAATTGTTTGGGGCTGTGTTGGGAGGAGTCTAGGGCAGACTGGTAGTATTGGAATTTGTCCTCTTTTATTAGCTTTTTGACTCTATTGTGTAGTTCTAGGAATTTCTGTCTAGTTGAGGGGGGTTAGCCTGGTTCACACCTAGGAACACCTGCACCTATGGACCCCAGTACTGACAAATGTGTCGATGTAGATTAATGAGAATAACAGTGTCTGTGTGTTTGTAGACTTGTAGTTGACAATACCCTGAGGGCCTTCTCACTCACTACAACCCCCATTGCCATACTTAGAAATGGCTGCTGCTGTAATTGATGTTAAGTGCACCTTGTTACACCCTTCACCCTATGGGCTACCTGGAGCTTGCAGTACCAGCATAACACTAGTCTACAAATGGGTAGATAGGCATAGGTTACCCTCTGAGTCCTGGCAAGTGTGTGTATGTGTGCGAGTGTGTATATTTGTAGGAGACAGCATTCTGAGGCCACGTTCTCCAAATACCATAAACCTTGCCATACATTATAAGGGGCAGTGATGTTGCTGACATTAGGATAGCCATGACAAACCCTCACCCTACTATCCCTGTGGCATGTGCAATAACTGCATATCCCTGTAGTAGCACTGATTAGATAGACAAGGGGTTTTATTGCAGTCCTCGTCAATGTGTGATTGTAGGTATGTCAGCGCATTATCATGGGTTTCAGTGAATACAGTATCCAATGTGGGGTGTGGGTGTGGGGTATACTGTCTTTACACCATGGTACCCCCAGTACATGTCCCAAGGTCCACTATATGAGGACCGCTGTCACCATCAACCATGCAGGTAACTGATTACACTATCCAGCCCAATGATGCATGTGCTGTGTGCAAATTCTCTGTAACAGCATGGACTCACTGACAAGGTAGTTAGCACTGATAAACCCAGGTCTATCTGATGTACTTATGACTGTTATGTGTCTGTCAATGTGTATATGACAGTATGTCATACTATGTATAGTTCATTAACACCCATTACATCCCCCATTACCATACTGTACAAGGCCTGGTGATGTTCTTCACTTAATAAGAAATTAGGGACACACCTCATCCTAAAAGCTCTGTGGTGCATGCAGTTAAGGCCAAACATATTAGTAGCAATAAGTACCTAGATAGGGGTTCTACTTTCAGTGTTGCCAAGTAAGTTTGTGTGTATGTGAAGGGATCTATTTCAGTTTGCAGAAAATACATGTCCCAGGAGAGCATTTGTCCAAGAACTAACTGGCAAAAGGTAACATTTAAAAGGAATCATCTTGTGGAAATTAATTCTAGTAAAACTAGTAGTAGATGTGTAAATGCCCTCTTCCCCACTGTACAGCGATACCGGAGTTGGTATATATTTATATATATACACACACACACACACACACACACACACATATATATATATATATATATATATATATATATATATATATATATATATATATATATATATATATATATATAGTTGGGTGTAGTTGTTGTGAGCACAGCCACCCACATTGGGGTTATTGTTGTGCATATCCCCCCGCTTAGTCTGCGGCTATACTGTACAGTTTATGTTAACAGGTTAAGTAGTTGTTAATCACACTATGTGTGGTTCTATGCCACTCCACACCCTCCAAAGTGGGGGGCTGTGCCACGCACACCAGTACACCTATGTTTACCTACTACAGGATTGCACTACATTCGGGAAGAAAACATATACCCTGCCAGTACCATCATCAATTACGTTAAACTGGCAGACTGATTATTTACTGTTGTGATGTGTTGTGTATTTGGTCTTGGTGGAATTACATTGGCCAAAATGAATTCACTGCAAAATGAAGTACATCCATGTGTACAGTATTATCTGTGTATTGCATCAACACCAAAGCCTGTGTATGTGTGTGTGTGTGTGTGTGTGTGTGTGTGTGTGTGTGTGTGTGTGTGTGTGTGTGTGTGTGTGTGTGTGAGTGTTATTCACAAACACTTGGTGTGTGCCACCCAGTAGACTTACCATTGTCCACTGTAGAAGAACTGCTGACATCAGCCACCATGCACTCACCTGTATATACCCCTCAGACCTATCAGCCTGTGGCACATGCAGTAACTGTTATACAGACATGTTACTTGTCTTTAGCTGTACCCAGGATATGATACAGTCAATGTGTCACCATGGTGCCATACCCCTTGTAGGAAAGGATAACAGACCAACATCCTGCTGACCCATAGACACCTACAACACAAACCAAATGCATTATGGAGACCACAATCAATGTTAATAACAGCTATAATGCATCATGGCTGGACAGCTACACACCCTGACATGTAAGCATTAAAATTCCAGCTGAAAACATGTTAAACAGCATTACATTGCTAAATCTTAATACATTCACCCTGTGCATCAGAACTATATTAGCATGTCCCTGCATTGATGGTATGGATGACCGGGATGTGGCACAGGTATCATCATATGCACAGGGTGTGTTGTGGTTTGTCAGAGACCTAGGCTGAGCCATTTGATTGGCATCATGAGTGTGTGTTAGGGGGTTCTTCATCAATTGGGTTGTGCAGATGTGGTGTGTGTAGGTATGGAGATGCCCTAACTGTATTGATGTGTGGTTGTGTATGTATGCACACAGTTCTGCCATGTGGCTGTCCTACACAGTGGTTTGTTGGACAGCTGCAAACCATATATGCAGGGTGTACAGTTCACAGTGTCTGGCCATGGACACGGGAACTATGCCGGCCAGGAGTTCCACAGGCACTACCAGGTAGAAACCCAAATATGTTATTCTCCCCTGATGATGACAGTTGTCTGCTGGATCCATGTACCTGTTGGGACCGGCCAGGACCACATGCATGTGGCCTGCTGCATTGTGGTGTGGACAGCACTCCTCCTGCAGTGCTGGTGCTGGTACTGCCACTACTGGAGCGACAGTGACTTGTTGCACATCCACATAGACCTCCACTTGTTAGTGTTGCTGACCTGTGTCTATGTGGCTGACACCCTACTCCCACCATATGCTCTAACATAGACACCACACAGTCGAGGATTCCTACCATCTCACCCAACCGTCTATCCAGGACCTCTGCAATATAAAGGTGGCAACCTGCAAGATCATGGATGTTGTCAAGTACAGCAGAATGATTAGCCCTCTGGAGCCTCAGACTTTGATGTAATGTTCCATATGTGCCTATGCCTCCATGACGGCCTGAAACATGCATGTGGTGACACCTGCTGTGTCACTTCTGCCAGGAGTATGATGGCCAGCAGCCCTCCTATGAGCACCCCTGTACATCTGCCTGTGTGGTACCTTGCCGGTCATCTGGCTATGGCTGCTGTGTACAGACACACTTGCCATAGTCCCTCACACTGTCCTGTCCCAAGCCATGACCTGCCAACTGTCCCTCATCTATGGCTCCTGGTGATGGGGTATGTATGGGCATTGTGACTATGTGCGGGGATGGGGTGGATAAATGTGGGATGTCAACTGATGGCCCAGCTTCAGCTCCTGACAACCCTGCCTGTGCCTCACCATACCTATCATTATTGTCAGAGCCTGTATGGACACTAACATCAGTTTGCCTGCAGAAGGGACCCTGACCCACCTCGCCACCTGTGAGGGGAAAACAAAAAATGTAATTTAAGACATGTACATTATTGCTTACCTCTACACACACTCACACATGCACACACCCACATACCCACACACACACACACACACACACACACACACACACACACACACACACACACACACACACACACACTCACACGCGTACAGATGAGATGGCACAAAAATATTACACTGACCTCTCATTACCCAACAGCCAACATGAATGACATATGTTACTGCACTGCAGCTATACTCAATCCTTGTTACTGACGTTATACATCTCTGTGATGCATGAGTTGTGTTAGTAGGTGATGCCCCTTCCACTGGAACACACTGCACACATGTACACAGTATTGCTGTCCACCCATACAGCACCCTGGCATGTACTGTGCACCATACCTCATGAGTGTACACACCATTGCTCAATATGTATATGTGTGGCAGTTATGTTTGCTCTGTTGCTTACAGCCCCTATGTGGTTATCTGACACATACCTGGTATAATATGAGGACTGATGTCAATAGTAAATGTCTGACCTCTGATTTACAGATCTCATCATCAGCAGTGCATGCATGAGCAACAAAATCCCATTACACTGACAACCTTAAAGCTTAATGTGGATATGAGGAGTGTACACACCCTTGCTGACATGCCAGCCTCTTCCATGATATGTAATGGGGCCACAATACTGCATATGTTAACATTACACACACCTGATATGACATATGATTTGTGCAATCAAATGCAGTATCAAACAAATGAGTTAGTTGTGCAGATGCTGAATGAGATGCATACAATATGTGGGTTGCAGTGTGCACACCCTTAACGCAATGGTTTGTTGCAGCACCTGTTAAGTGAACTACAGCAGTCACTATTTCTGTAAAAGGTATACTAGCATGGCTCATCTTCACTTGCCATTATTTGGTCACTCCGACCTACAAATGTCCCCCAACTCTCCTAGATTGCAAGGTCAGCTCATGTGCACAGCCCTTGGAGGTCACACAGTGCCTTCACTGTTGCTGTGGAGTCAGGTCTGACACAATTCATGACCTTGACTGTGTTTAGATCAGCCATTCTTAGCGAGCCTTGGATGTATGCTTCAGTTCACTGCTGTGTTTCAGGATGACACCCCTCCCCATCCTCAGCCTTATTGCAGATTCTTGACAACTATGGGCCACACATGAGTGTCATTTTGCAATGTTCCAAATTCAGAATGCCATGTCTACCAGCCTAGTTCCTGCTAATAAACAGCAAACCTAAAAGTGTACACTGGCACTAGCAAGGTAAAAATGAGGATGGTGGGCCTGAGGTGGAGTGAGGTGTTGCTTGTTCACCAGCTGTATCTTTATTAATACTGTCTGTAGGTTTCAGCCTTGGTCTCAGTACACCATTACACACTGGAACATATGCATTTGGGAGACAATGTTATGCATATGCTACCTGTAGAGATTCATGGATGATGTTTCCTGTGGAAGAACTCTTCCATCTGATTGCCCTAACCCATAGACCACACATATGCAGATTCCAGGCAATTATTGACACAGGTACCGCACAGGCAGTACTTGCTAGACATTCCTGCAAGTCCCTCAGTGTTGCTGCATGTTTCTGGGCAGCCTCCATCACCAGTTTGCAACATGTGTTGTCATCTGTCTTGGATGACCATCTGTTTATTTTTTACATTTATGTTGTCCCATGCTTCATACACACATACATGACTGTCTGCACTGTTTGCCATGGTATATGCAATGGTGAGGTAAGGCTACTTCTCCCACTCCTGAGTGCTACCTTTCAGATATGGGATCCATTCCATGGTTTATAAGATGTGTGCAAGCCACAGCTGCCTCTGTTGCAGGTGAGTGGGCAAATGTAATGGACATACTTCTTGGGCAGCAGACCATTACTTGGTGTGACATTGAGGCCCTGTACTTGATGGAAGGTGTGTACTCACGAAGAGTGAATGCTGTCAGTACCTCAGAAGCTGCTTCCACAATATAGGTTCATAGGTTCATAGGTTCATACTAGGCTATCTGCCCAAGGGCATTTATAAGCCTAGCCCATAGTTATGTGGCTTTCGCCACCCCTTTAGTTTGAATAAAAACTATGCCTATCATTATTCTGTGCCTCTGTCAAGCAGTGACACTGAAGTAATCCCTGGGGTATATCTGCGATCTCCCATCCATTGGTCAAGATTCCTCTTGAACAAGGCCAGCGAGGTGCTCTGCCTCACATGTACCGGGATTTTGTTCCACAGCATAGGGAGTCTCTGGGTGATGAATCTGTCCCTCCAGCACGTTCTATTTATAACCGTGTCAAGGTTTAAGTCTCCGCCCTTGTGGTTCTGAGGGATCTAGATTTTTGAGGTGAAGCATATTCATCAAATCTGGGTTTGACATGGCCTTATATGTCAGGCACAGGTCACCTCTGAGCAAGCGGTATGAGACTGAATAAAGCTGGAGTTCTTTCAGTCGGGCAGCATAAGACATATTTTGAGACCCTTTATCCTTTTGGTGAGGAACTTTTGGGGCCTTTCAAGCTGCATCAGGTGTCTGGTCAGATACATTCGAACGGGCATTGTACTCAATCATAGGTCTAATGAGTGATGAGTACAGGGGACGATGACCTCCCTTGATCTAGATGTGAATCCCTTCATGATCAGGTGGGATATAGAAGGTTTTCCCAACTACTTTAGCAACATGAGTGTCAAGCGAAAGACTACTGTCAACTTGGGTCCCCAGATCCCTGATGACTTTTCTGTGCTCAGTGGATTGTCACCTATATGGTAGCTAGGGTAACCTTGTTTTTCCAAGGGTATGACTATGCATTTTTGGCGTTAACTTCAGGCCATGGCTCTGGCACCAGTTATCCGTTTCTGTGAGGCCCTTCTGGAGGATATCTGTGTCAGATGTGTTTCGACTATGGCGCCAGTTTGCAGTCATCTGCAAACTTTGTCAGCCATAACCCTCCTGTGTTTGCTTGTACTTCAGAAAAGTAGATGCCGAACAAGAGTGGACCCAGGACTGAGCCCTGTGGGACACCACTTGTGACAGGCTTTGAGTCTGACATGGCTCCAGCAACTCTGACCCTGTGGGTTCTGTCGCTTAGCCAGTTTGCAACCCATCTTGTGATGTATGGGTTTACATTCAAGCTGATGAGTTTTTCGATGATACCTGAGTGGGGTATTGTGTCAAGGCCTTTGCCAGGTCGAGGTAGGCTGTATGGACTGCCTTTCCTCATCAATGGCCTTGGTGACTGTCTCGAAAAAGTCAACCAAGTTTAAGAGGCAGGATCTGCCTTTGACAAAGCCAAACTGGGTTGGATCCAAAGTCTGCAAGTTCCCTATGTCTTTATTTATGAGTTCCATTATGATCCTCTCCATGGCTTTGCAGATAAGGCTTGTCAAAGCTAATGGGCGGTAATTTCAGGGTCTGTGGAGGCACCGCCTTATGAAGTGGGACCACAGTGCGCGCCACTCCTTGAATGCATTATCCTGAGGTGAGGCTAAGATTAAACAGCTGTCCTAACTGTGGGTTTAATTCCTCGTTGAGTTCATGAAGCACACAGCCGGGACACCATCCGTCCCATGGATGCTGTGTTTTTGCCTTAGTGAGGGCAGTTCTCACCTGTTGGAGATGTATGGGGGCTACAATCCTCTGGAATAGATATCTCTCCTTTTGGGGGGGAGGGGGGGGAGAAGTTTGCACTGAACCTGTCAGCCAGTATGTTAGCAATGTGTGTAGGTTCAGTAATTTTCACATCATTTTGAACTAATTCTGAGCATATCTGGGAGTTTCCTCCTAGGTTTCTAACATAGCTAAAGAAGGCCTTATGATTGTCTTTAGAGTCCTTGGCGATTTTTCTCTCAAAATTTGCCTTGGATGATTTTATGAGAGCTCTTAGTTTTTTACTTATAATGATCAAAGGTGTCTTACCTTTCAAGGATTTTGCTCTATCTTGTAGTAGCTTCCTCCTTTTGTTGTAGAGCTTGTTTATGGCTGGGGTCCACCAGACTGGACGCTTGCCTTTGGTACAGAGAGTCTTAGTTTTGTTTGGGATTGCCTGATCCATGCAGTCCTGTAGGTGCTGGTAGAAGGCATTTGTAAGTGATTCAGCGGTTTGAGTAATGTTTACCACTGGCTCAGGGGCCTTAAAGGAGACCACACTAGTTTTTAGAAGTGTGAAATCGGCTTTTGAGAAGTTTTTCACTGTGGTCTTTTTTATTATGTTATTATGTTATTTTGAGGGTGTGCACACATATGCTTCCAGTGTTTGTTCAGGTATGTATTCCCCATATTTGTTGTCTTAACATAGGATTCCATATTGCACATTCATTGCTCGTGTTAGGATCACATTACAGGTTGTAAAATGTGTGGAATGTGGTATTGTGATTTACTGTTGTTTAGATCAGGAACAGTTGCCATTGTAATAGTTGTTTATACACTGTTGTAGCCACTGTATAAGGGTAATGTTTCAGACATGTCCCTACTGTAGGCCATTTGTCCTACCATTATGTTCATCTCTGTCCACACATCTTGCACTGGCAGGTTGTTAGGTATACTGCAGGACTCTTACATACCCTTCATATATGCCACCATGGTGACCACTGTGATACAGTGCAGTTAACAGCAGCAATAAGTGAACATGTACAGCATGCATTATGGGTAGGTGTGTTAAATGTGTGCATGGCAAATACCATGGCCATAACATGGCTGGTGTATTGGCAAACCAGAATAAAACAACTCCATGCTCACCAGCTACAGGCTGCTGCCCCAGTTGTATACCAGAGGGACAGACCTACACAGTTGTGTGAGAGATGTAATGTCAGTAGCCACACCTGTGGCATTGGTGCAGGCTGGGAGAAGCATTTTAGTACATCAACAGTACAAACACATGATACTAGCAATTATGCACATCTGTTCTTTACTACACTGCAGCAACAGACTATGTTATCTGGCATGTGCATGCAGATACCTTACAGATGAAGATGGATAAACAACAGTGGTCTACTAATGTGCTCTGGGGCCTTACCTGCACACTCCTCATCCATTGTGTGAGTGGCACCCACCTCCACAATACTATCTTCAGGTTCCTGGCTTGGCTGGCAGGTGGGTGCCCCAAGGCTGGTGAGGAGCTCCTCAGCATGTGTCAGTGGGGGCTGGATGGCATGACCCCCACCTGTGGCTAGCTGGTCCCTCCTAACTACAGCAGCATGCTGACAGGTGTGGTGGATCAGAACGGTGCACCGATGCCACACCTGCTCATAACTGCGGTTATGTAGGCCAACATAATTTACCCTGTGGATGAGCTCGTTCCACAGGGCATTCCTCTTCTTCAGATCATAGGCCCTGCAGCCAAATAGGGTGCCATGATGTAGTATGATGAAGTTTATAATTACATCATTTTCCTGGGGTGTATATGCAGGGAGCCATTTCTAGGACATTGTATCTGGAAGACATAAACAGGAAAAAAGGTCAGAGGACCTCATACTGCAAGGATATAAATGTGAATTGACATCTCTCTCTCCTCCTACCATATCTGCAACAATAATCTAAACACAAAAATCAATGGGTATGTGTACACGAAATCTGCTGTTGGGACATATGTCCTATTCTTCAACAAATATTGAAATATGTTTCTATTCATGTTCCATGTTAAAACACTATCATTGGTGGCCTGTTGCTATCAATGTAACATGCATGCCATTGCAATGGCCACTGTGGTTCCATATATGCATGTGTTCTGTTTCCTATGCAACTGTTCCAAATCTAGTGTTTTGGGTTAATGGGAATGTCTATGCATGCTGTTATAACTAATCCTGGATTGTGTTTACTTTTACTAACCCACATATGTTCTAAAACTGCAACACCATAGCATGTTTGGGTAGGCCATTCCTAGCGGACCCACCTCTCCCACCTCTTCTGGCTGTGGCACTGGGCCCCAGCATGTCTGGGACCCACCCCGGGACCTCCTTGTCCACTAGTCCTGCACCACCTTTGGGTGGAACTGCCTCAGGGGATGGGGCTCATCCCCCCCCTAGAGTGGGCGTGGGCAGGATCCTGTCACCTGAAGTCAGGTTCGGGGTCAGGTGCTTAGGGAGCTCCACAGAGAATTGGGAGATCTGCTACACCAGCTTCAGGGCCACATGGCACAATTAGAGGGTCAGCCTGAACCTCCTGCTCAGCCCCCAGCACAGCCACGTTTAGGGCCATGAAGGTGCAGTGGTGACTTCCCATGGGTGGGGACCTCATTCCCACTGTTTCCATGTGAGGGCTCATGGGCTTCCAATTTCCAAACACCCCTCCCCGTCCAAGATGTTTACCCCCCGCAATTGTCATATACCTCCCCTGTATGCTGTCTTGTTTGTCTTGTTTGTCTTCCGACCCAACCTACCTCCCCAAATATACCTACTATTGTTCCCGAACATTCCTCTCTCACCTTAAAAAAAAGGGCAATCTTTTCCCAAAAAGAATTTTGTCCCATACATAACTGTCCATTTTGCACCTGCTTACAACTGTTTAAAAGTGCCTTAATCACTCTGTATCCAACAGCCCTTGTTCTGCCCAGAAACAAAATAATCACCCTTTGCAAGTCTTACACCCAGGACCTTGCACACCATAGCCACAGCAATTTACCAGTAAGCCATCTGAGCTGTAGATATGTGTTATGTTTTCTCAAACATATCGTGCAGCACAGTCATTCAATAGTATGGAAAATGTATGTATATATATGTAAGTATATATGTAGACATACATGTCTCTCTCTCTCTCTCGATATATATATATATATATATATATATATATATATATATATATATATATATATATATATATATATATATATATATAGTGCATTCGGACATCGGATCCACACTCTGAACCTCCTTCCTCCACAGCTGAACTGTTCTGCCTTGCTACAAAATAGAGCATCACATGTGGACAAAGCCTAACATTGGTGGGGATATATAGTGACAGATCGTAGATATGCCTATTACAAACCGATGAAGTTTGTGCATGATACATTTCACATTACCATGACTGTTCTGATGGTGGTGGGGTCTGAAACTTGTGTGTCTATCATGACTTCATTGCTTCCACCTTCAGCTATTTGCCAGACTAATATACATGTTTGGAGGAACAGAACAAAAACTATGATGGCTTAAATCTTGACTTTCTGTGCAGATCTGCAGTTGACAGGTATGGCCCACTGCCCACAAGGCCAGATGCTATTCCATAACAGTTGCTCAGCAGAACATCATTACAGCAAGTCTTGATGGCACATATAAAGCTTTCAAAATCATCTATCCCATTATTACAGACCAAGTACTACATTCAATTGCATGCTGACATGTTTCACATACCTGTTTTATTATTATGTTCTCTTCAGTGTTCCAGTTGATGTCTTCCTTGTTTGTTTTTTTTTGTTTTGTTTTTTAGTATTATTTTGGTTTTTAGTATTATTTTTGTTTTTCCTTTTTTTATTCCTCTATCTCTTTCTTTCTCTCCACTACAGGGATCAAGCTGGTTTTAATAGGTTGCAGCGTGGCTTTTGTAGGTGATGCTCATGATCAGGTGATGGCCTCTGCACCAGTTGTTCCCCACTTGCTAATTGCATGCAGGCAGCTGTGTAGTACTTCAAATAACCAATGTCATAGCAACCCACTACTATAAATGACTACATCATGTGGGTGTTGTCCCTTTACTTTTCCTGTAAGGAAGACATCCTTCCTGTGTTTGGGCAGCAGTGTTACAGACAGCAGGTAGCAATACCTCTTACAACAGGACTTGTTGACACAGGCCAACTACATGTTTTTATAAGGTTCCAGACCTAGGGACAGTGTGTGAGTATTGCTGTTATATGCATTGAATACTGCTAGTTTTACAGGGTTTGTGTGTACATGCTAGTTTTGCATGGAATGCAATCTGTATGCATAGCTCTCAACTGTGGGCCTATCCACATGATGGCCAGAGGATTGGCTGTTATGTTTTGTCTGTTCCCCACACAGGTCTTGTCCCTGACATATCAGAGGCATTCTCTCCGTTGATTGCTATCAGTACATGGCAACATCCATTTGTGTTTCTGACATTATATTCCTGAGGTTCAGAGTGTGGATCCGATTTTCCCTACTGTTGAATGACGGTACTGCATGATATGTTTGAGAAAACATCACACTTGTCTACAGCTCAAATGGCTTAGTGGTAACTTGCTGTGGCTATGGTGTGCAGGGTTCTAGATCAAGACTTGCAAGGTCTGATTGTTTAGTTGCTGGGCAGAACAAGGGCTGTTGGATACAGACTGATTAAGGAACTTTTAAGCAGTTGTAAGTGGGTTTACACGGCTGTAAGCAATGCTAATTTTTGGTTAAATATGCTTACAGACAGTTAGCCTGAAAGTGCTTAATGTGTGTAGGCATTGCTTAGTGCCATGCAAACAGGCTTAAACCTGCTTACTGCTGCTTAAAAGTGCTTACTCCAGCTTACCCCCTCACATGTTTCTTTCAAAGAAAAGAATAAAAGGGGTGATAGAAAAGTGGTGAAAAAGGGAGCACAAAGAGGGAAAAACAATAGGGAAAATTGCTAGGGATGTGCAGGATGGGTGTAGGAAAGGTCCATAGCTGTCCATTTCATCTACAGCAACAGCTGTGCATATATACTGAATTTGGAGGTAGAGTTGGACACTCAAACCCCTGAGAGAGGGGTGAGGACAACAATAACATGTTGTGAAGCCAATTAAACCAGATTACGTGTCCAGTGGACACGTGTGCAAAATGGACTGCTATGAATGGGGCAAAATTATTTTTTTGGGAACAGATTGCCCTTTTTTTTTTAAGGTGAGCGTGGGATGTTAGGGAAGGATAGTAGTTATATTTGGGGAGGTAGGTTGGGTAGGAAGACAGACAAGACAGTATACAGGGGCCGTATATGACACATGTGGGAGTAAACATTTGAACGTGGAGGAGTGTTTGGAAATTGGAAGCCCATGAGCCCCCAAATGAAAAGAGTGAGACTGAGGTCTGCACCCATGGGAGTCACCACTGCACCTTCATGGCCCCAAAGGTGGCCATACTAGGGGCTGAGCAGGAGGGGCAGGCTGACCCTCTAAATGTGCCACATGGCACTCAGGCTGGCGTAGCAGATCTCTCAACTCCCTTTGGAGCTTGCTACATACCAATCCCCTGACCTGACTTCAGGTGACAGGATCCTGTCCGTGCCCACTCCCAGGGGAGGATGAGCCCCATCCCCTGAGGTGGTTCCACCCAAAGGTGCAGGACCAGTGGACAAGGAGGTCCTGGGGTGGGTCCCAGACATACTGGGGCCCGATGCCATGGCAAGATGAGGTGGGAGAGGTGGGTCAGCTGGGACTGGCCTTCCCAAACGTGCTATGGTGTTGCAGTTTTAGACCATATGTGGGTTAGTAATAGTCACCACAATCCAGGATTAGTTATAACAGCATGCATAGATATTCCCATTAACCCAAAACACCATATTTGGAACAGTTACATAGCAAACAGAACACATGCATATATGGAACCACAGTGGCCATTACAATGGCATGCAGGTTACATTGATAGCAACAGGCCATCAATGATAGTATTTCAACATGGAACATTAATAGAAACACATTTCAATATTTGTTGAATAATAGGACATATGTCCCAACAGTAGGTGTGGTGTAAACATATCCATTGATTTGTTTGTTTAGATTATTGTTGCAGATATGTTTGGGGGGGGGGGTGTCAGTTAACAACTTATGTTAGGTTTTGAGGTCTGAAAATCAAATGTATGTCATTATTTAGTGACTGCAATTCTGAGATCATCCCACTGATTTACCAGGGGGACAGAGGATCAGGCAGAAAATATGAGCCAATTATCTGGACATTCTGCAAAAATCTGTACAGTGGAGAGGTATGATTATGCATACAGCTTACTACCACTCCCAGGATTCAAACCATGGCTGTGTCTGCTAAAAATACAACAATTTATGTTTCATCAGAGTGTTTTATTTGGATATTGCTGTCTATTTCTTCAATGTTTTCTGTCTAAGTCTCTCTTGGTTGTACAATCTGATCTTGTACTTACACCAGTCTTATACAGACATTCCTAGACATTTTTTATGTAGCACAGTGTGGGTAACAGTGGTTAACACAGCATTACTATTCAGAAAATGCAACACTAAATGCCATACAATACCAGAGTAAAAACAACCAGTCCAGGATTTAGAACTTTATTGCCAGGCAGTTACAGTCTTATTTAAATATGACCCATATGGGACTATTACTGTCATATTGTCTGGTTTATTCAGTACAAACCATATACAGTTTTAATACTGCCAGGTGACTTTCTACTACTTTATATTAATTTGGTATGACTACTACAAGCAGGATTGTTACTCACCAGCCTCACAATGCAGCCTTTGCAACCTACAAGCATGGGCTTCCTGATTCACAGCCCGCTCAGCTGCAGATGTAAAGGAAATAGAGAAATATTTAGGTATACCTATCCATGACATACACAGGCTGGACATTAGTAAACAGTTATTGGTATGACTACTTACACACTGCTGGGCATCACCCTTTGCCTTACTTCTTGAACCCACTCATCCAAGAGCTCCCTCTTTCCCCACTTCAAGTTGGCATAATGGTGCTGGACCTGCTCATCAGTCCAAGGGATACCAGTGGCACTGGTGAGATCACGGGTGAGATGGTCCCAGGTTTCTGCTTTATATTGGGAGCCCTGGTACTGGCCCTGCAACAGTCTCTCGTCATGGTTTTGTACCAGGAGTCCTACCATGACCTTGGATTTCTGTATGCCCCAGCGCTGCGCACGGAAGCTCATGCCCTCACCAACTCCTACCATACTGCCTACAGTGGGAAGCTGCAACCAGTTATGAGCTGTATTCCTGCCTGTGGGGTTTAAATATGACTGATTTTCCACCCTTTACCGTGATTGGACGGTTTTGAATATGCTGAGCTGAGCTAAGCTAAGCTACGGTCAAATCTGCTTAGCTAAGGTTGGCAATGCTTAAAGACTCAGGTTCAGCATTGCTTACCGATGGGGAAAAGCCACTTAGCTGGGCTACTCATTGCTTAGCAATCATATTTACACAATGCTTACACCTAGTAAGCAGAGCTTTGCAATGTTTAGCATTGCTTATTTTTTATCTTATAGATTATCTGCTGTATGTGATTGATTCATCATTCATTACATATTATAAATTTGTTTACTGTCCCTGACATCCCCCAGTGTGCTTTCATTACATTTATTCATGTGTGACTATACTGTATGGGACACTTGTGTTTATATGGAGGTTTCACAACTTTATTAAACTGACACCTCACATCTGGACCTACTTCAGTACTCTGGTTAACAAATATATGTTATTTAGGAGCTAATTATAAAAGAAAAAAATGTTTTTGTACTGATTTCACATGTAAAATGCAAATTGGTTACAGTGGGGATCAAACCAGGAATGGCTGCTTGTAAAGCACACACTCTGACCACTACACTATTGCAATACTGCTTATGCAGATGTCTCTTGCTATTTATCTTCTTGTGCTATTTAAGCTGGAATAAACATAGCTAAGCTATGGGCACACCCACACAGCTATGCTTAAACTTTATCACATGTTTAAAAAAATATATTTGTTGTGTTATTTTATTTTTACCCTTTAGAATATCCATGCTAATGCTGAACCTGTTATTCTATCAACTTTCTGCTTTGTGGGATGATTGTCCCTTTTGGCTTTGTCCACATTCCTTACTCTGATGGGGTGGGAGGTGTGCGGTATGTGCTTATGCTAAATGTGTTATTCTAACAGCATTTGTCTTGGTAGGGACGACTGTCCCTTATGGCTTTGACCAGATTTGCTATCCTGACAGGTTGGGAGTGTTACAAGTGTTCTCGCTCATTTTAAATTCTGGAGTGTAGGGGCATGTATATTGTGAGAGCTCTGCTCTCAGACACACCCCCTGCGCTCATACACAGAACCATGTCCGTTTTACAGCTTGGCAGCATGCCTTCATACATATGCATGACGCACTGCCGTGCTGAGCAGGAACAGTCCCTGGTGTGCAGGAATAACTTATTCCTGCACAACTGCTTGCTGAATCCCAGGGATACACTTGTTTCTGAATAAAGCAGCTCTCATTTCAGCAAAAGCAGGTCTCGTTTCAAACATAACTTGTTTTTGCATAAAGCAGCTCTTGTTTCAGCATGTTATCATATCACACACACTCTTGTTTCAGCAAAAGCAGATCTCTTTTCAAACATAACTTGTTTCTGCATAAAGCAGCTCTTGTTTCAGCATGTTAGCATATCACACACACTCTTGTTTCAGCAAAAGCAGGTCTCATTTCAAACATAACTTGTTTCATCATATCTCTGCATAAAGCAGCTCTTGTTTCAGCGTGTTAACATATAAACATTAAATATGTCTGCAGCAGAATATAAAGCAGCTCTATAGCTCTCGTACTCCAGCAGACTGCAAATACTATCATTTCAAACGCAAATCTTCATAATATAAAATAGCTCTTGTTTCAGCATATCTCTGTTACAGTGGAAAGCTGCTCCTGTTTCAGCATATAAACATTAAATAAGCAGCCCAAGCATATCTCTACAGCAGAATACAAAGCAGCTCTTGTACTTCGAGCGGATTGCAAATACTGAATATAGCTGTTGTTTCAGCAAAAGCAGGTGGCTTCAGAATATGAAATATCTCTTGTTTCAGCATATCACTGCAGCAGTGGAATACAAAGCAGCTCTGGTTTCAGCATATAATCATAAAATAAGTAGCCCAAGCATATATCTGCAGCAGAATACAGAGCAGCTCTTGTTTCAAAGCCCATAGAAAATCTCGAGAGTACTAAACATAAAATAAGGTACTGCAGCAGCTAAATACATAAATAAAGCTTCTTTTGGACAGACTGCAGCAGCTAAACACACACATCAGCTTCTGTCAATACATAAATAAAGCGTGTCTTGGACTGCAAATACAGCTAGCTCTCGGACATAAAATAAGCAGCTCTCATTTCAGAGCCCACCTTGAGCATACTAACAACATAAAATAAGAAAGAAAACCTTTGACATACTTTTGTTTACTTTACGTGAACGGGTGTCTGGAGAAGATGTGCTCTGAGTAAGAAGAGGAAAAACCTGCGGAGCTCTTGACTGCTGCAGTTTAAATATAAATAGTAACAAATGGCAGCTGCCTCATGAAGCTGAAGTCATCGTGCGCGATGATGTCAGGATCAAAAACAAACCTGAGAAATTCGGAAATTAAAGGGGCCAATCAGGAATTTGTGGCACTCCAATATTTTGCTCTCAAAAGTGGTATTTACTGAGGAATTTGGTATGGTTGACAGGTATGTCCAGAGGTTACTCCATACCCTTTTCCTTCCCCCGTCCCAAACATAAAAAAACATCCTGAATGTTCCCCCCAGTCAAAGAGAACAGGCAACTCTAGAAATTCAAAAGTTGCTAGACAAAAGAGTCATCCAAACAGTCCCTGCAGACTAAACAAGATCCAGAACTTACTCAAGATTCTTTTTAGTTCCAAAGAAAACGGGACTGAAGACCAATTCCAGATATCAGCAACCTAAACAAATCTGTAAGTCCAAGTTCTAGATAGTAACACTACAGTCAATACTCCCTTTTTTGGAAAAGACAATTGGATGTGCTCGATAGACCTCCAGGATGCATACTGCCACATAAAAATGGACAGGCGATCCAGGCAACACCTGCACTTTCAGCTAGGAGCCAACCACTACCAGTTTTGAGCTCTGCCTTTTGGCCTTACTACAGCCCTCAGAGTGTTCACCAAGTGTATGGAAGTAGTCGCGGCTCACTTGAGACGCCTAGGATTCCCAATGTTTCCATACTTAGACTACTGGCTCCTAACCACCACCACCAAGCATCTAGTAACAAAAGTGAGAGACACCACCATGCAGCTCTGCTCTTACCTAGGAATCACAATAAATTATGAGAAATCTGCCTTGCTTCTGTCTCAGTGTATAATTTTTATAGAAGCAGAATTAGATGCAATAAATATGATGGCCAAACTTCCTCCAGCAAGGGTACAAGTTCTACAATGTCAAGTCTTAAACCTTCCAAGAAAAAAGCACAAGCAAAGACAGTCCCTAAAGTCTTGGGGACCATGGCAGTAGCAATAACCCTGATTCCATTAGCATGTCTGGATATGAGAATTCTCCAGTGACTACTGTCCACTCAGTGGTCAATGCAAGAACTGCCCATGTCCCACAAAGTATTGATAATGGAATCTTGCAAAAAAGACCTTCGTTGGTGGCTTTACTCCACTCATTTAACGGTAGGTTGACCCTTTGTACTTCCCCAACCATTAGCCACAGTGATCATGGAACTTTCTCAGATAGGGTGGTGGAGGCATTATCTGGGAAAGACAGTCCAAGGCACTTGGCAGGATCACGAGGCCCATTTGCACATTGCTGTCCTAGAGATGAGAGTGGTGCTTTTAGCATTGCAAGCATTCCAGGACTCTCTCGTGCTGGGAACTATTGCAATACAAACAGACAACTTGTCAGTTGTATGGTACATAAACAAACAAGGATAAGAGTATGGCACTGGGCAACCTCCTCCAATTGCTTTCTGATAGCAACGCACATCCTGGGGAAATCCAGCATGATTGCAGACAAACTCAGCAGAGTGATTCTGATGCTTCACAAGTGAGCCTTAAAACAGGAAGTGTCAGAAAAGATTGTTCACAAATGGGGCCAGCCTTGCTGCAACCTTTTTGCCACATCCATGAATGCCAAATGCAGAAGCTATTCTGCCCTGATCCCCCACTGAGGGAGTCATCAAGGGATGCACTTGTATATGATTGGCCCTCGGGTCTCCTCTATGCTTTTCCTCCCTTTCCATTGATACCCAAAGTTCTTCAGAAAGCCAATTACTTGGTAAGGGACTTGACGCTCATTGCCCCATACTGGCATCGTCAAATCTGGTTCCCCTTCCTGTGGCCTCATCTCCAGGAGGAGCCTTGGATCCTGGACCCAGTTCCAGACCTTCTGACTCATGCATCAGGAACGCTCCATCCTTCCCTTCAAACTGTCAAGTTGACAGCTTGGGTGCTCTGGATTCCAACCATAGCCAGGCTCCCTATCCTTTCTTCATCAGTAAAACACATCCTAATTTCTTCTCATAAAGCTTCCACCAGAAAGATATATAAAAGCAAATGGAAAAGATTCTCTTTATGGGCTTCCAATAATAATATTGGCCTGTTTTCTGCCCCAGTAGGTTCCATCCTAGAATTCTTGACAAAGAATCAATGAAGGCGCAGCCACAGCTACTGTTAGCGTTCAGCTAGCAGCGATATCCAATTTCCATTTAGGTGAATCAGGCCTCAATATTGTCTCACAGACTATGCAAACCCTTTCTTAAAGGTACTTTTTATTAAGACCACCTATTAAAGACCCTCCCACACCATGGGACTTGCATTTTGTTTTATCCCATTTAATTTTGTCCCCATTTGAGCCAGCATCATCCTGTGAACTCAAATTTTTGACTTAGAAAACTATTCTTCTGATAGCAATTACTTCTGCTAGAAGGGTGTCAGAGCTGCAAGCCTTGTCAATAAAGCCCCCATACATGCTTTTTCACAGAGGCAGAGTTTCCTTTTGACCAAATCATTCCTTTTTAAAAAGTATGTACAGAATCTAATTTGAACCAATTCAAAGAGCTACCAGTATTTTTCCAAATTACAAGAATAAGGTGGAATACATGTGACACCAACTGGATGTGCACAGACAATTACACTTCTACTTACATAGGACTAAGGACTTCAGAAAATCTGACCAACTATTTGTATCCTTTTCAGATTCAAAGAAATGTGCTGCAGTTTGCAAAGTGACACTTTCAAAATGGCTCTCAGATTGTATAACCTTCATTTATAAATCTCAAAGATCTTCGCCATAAAATAAAAGGCCTTTCTACAAGAGCCATTGCAGCCGCTTTTGCCTTTCGGGGTAGACAGCCAATTGATACAATTTGTGCTGCAGCAATGTGGGCAGCACCACATACCTTTATCACTCATTACAAAGTCAATTTGGCCTCCAGGAACAGGGCTTCCTTTGGTTCCACGATTCTGAAGAATATTCTCTCTTGAGCCACCCAAGAAGATGGTGCTAGGGACACTGTCCCAACCTTAGTAAGAATGAAGTTGAGATAGGACAAAAGCACATAAAGAAGTTATGTACTTACCATAATGTTCCATGTGTGTTGTCCATCTCGCCTTTGTTCTTACATCCCACCCTCCTTTCCTCCAGCCTTTTGCTCCTGAAAGACCAAGTTGATACAATTGGCTATTAGCAATCTCTGACCTTCTTGATTGCTCTATAACATATTAGGCTAGTGGAAGACCTCGAGCTTGTATATAAGGCTGAGTCGAATCTGAGGATTGAATCCAAGCCCAACCTTTGTAAGAATGAAGACAAGATGGACAACACACATGGAACGTTATGGTGAGTACATAACTTCTTTTTTTAGCTGTCTAAAAAGTTAAGTTTTAGTGGACAGCCGCTATTTTTAGAAGAGCAAGATAGATTGAAAAGGGGTGGGCACTTTTGTATTCTGGTATTATGGAATACAGTAGGATGGCCAATAAATTTAAATAGTTGAAGGAGAGTGATTTCACAAAATGATAATCTTGTGCTTACACCAGGCAGTGAAAGGACAGAGGGAACAAGATATATGGTCAAATTAACATAAGGGGCAGACAACTAGAAAGACAGTGGTGTTTAAGAACACAATAGTAACTGGGTGGGAGAATGGAAAAAAATTCTGTCTGACTCACAAGAGACAGAGCTGTGGTCTCTTTTCAAGTTTTAATATGCAGTTAAAAGCAGAATACAAGTAAAACACAGTGTAAAGAAAACCAATCACAATATACAAAATAGAAAAAGACAATAAAGTAATACAAAATACAATAAGTAAAGAGCAAACTAACCTTTCCCCTCACAGCAAGCTGTGGCAGAGTCTGGGTGAGCCTTTCCAGGGTGGCAAGACAAAACTCCCTACACTCTACTTTGAAACCTTCTTCTTCTGTTTTTGACTTGACACCAGATGCTTCAGAGTATTTATTCCCCTAAGGCTCTTTCATCAGCTCTAATCATACTTCTCAAATGTCCATATTTTTGCAGAGTGCCTAGATTTTTTCCCTCAAAATGCATGGTAATATAAAATCTGTTATCCTAGCAACTTTCTAAATTTATAAGAACGATATTAAAAGCTTTCCTTATTTTTCAGGTCTTTGTCCCTCCTTTATTTTGGTTTTGTCCAAAATTCTTGCACTAAGTGGATGAGAGGTATGCCTCTAATGCCTCCAGTTTTTTGCATCAGCAGTGATGTCATCCTCTGCATCAGTAAGCTTGGCACCAAACCTTTCAGTGCGAAGGTTACCAGGGCCAGATCATTGGCATATGTTTTGGCATCAATAGTGACATCTATGTCCTCAGGGCCTCAGATAATTTTAACCACAATGACATTTGGTGTGTCTTGGCACCAAAGCCTTCTTCAATATCAACAGTGAACTAGTTAGTAGAAGTTGTTATGGTCCCTTTAAAGTTAAGTGCCTTGGTAACAAGATCAAGGGATTGACTGGGTTTCTTGGTGTTGAGTGTTTCAGTGCTGGCTGTTCTCCCACTACATCATGTTCTTGATGATATTTTTGCAGCGTGGAAGCATCCAGGACCTGCCATCCACTTGCAAAGGAGTGATCTGTATAAATTGCTATATGAGTGGTGTGCCATTTTTGTAAGAATACTACAACAAACTACAAACTACAACATTATCTCTTCAGCTTACATATTGCACAGAAATGCCAGTGTCTTGTACCTTGTCTCCAGATTAAAAATACAAGACTGTGGACAGGTTGGATTTGTTTCTTCTGCCACTCTGTGCCTTAGGGCCTTGAACTGTTTGCTTCACTTGTCCCATTTGCAGAACTTTTTGAATAATCAGATTCTAGTGAAGGTGGCAGAGTTTCATTTTTGGTGACCTGGATTCTCTGAAAAAAGATTGCTGTGAGGTGTTTGCTCTGGGCATTCATAGAGCTCATTGGAATTTTGATTTTATTTTATTTTTATTTGACATTTGTTAACCGGGAAAGTCAGACTTGGAACAAAGCCAATTTTCAGTGGAGGCCCGGGGAGAAAGGTTCCAGATGCATGTCTTTGTAATGTGGGAGGAAACTGGAGCACCCAGAGGAAACGCACAGGAATGCAGGGAGGACATGCAGACTCCACACAGAAGGCACCCTGGCTGAGAATCGAACCGGAGAACCTTTTGCTGTGAGGCAACAATGCTACTGCTGCATCACTGCGCCGTCCAAATCCAAATCCGTTGATTGTGTGTATAATGTGGTCAGAGCAACAACAGCTGGTTTGTGTCTGTTGCAGATGACATGGGTCATGTTTTTATCCTTTAAGGAAGAGCTAAGCCAAGACATTCTGATACACCTTTCAGGGGAGAGGTGATGTTTGGGTGTTCTTCTTAGATCATGCTATTGCTGAAGAACTGCAAAGAAGGTTAACAGGTGCTGGCCACTGAAGAGGATTTGTATGATGCTCCCCACCATCATACATCCTCCAGATAAGGCCAGAAAACCAAAACAAAGAGACATTATATAACTTGTAAAATGGGATCTGATATTGTTAATCCTCGTTCATTCCTTACGCATGAGTATCGGTTCTAACCTCGGAACCGAGCCAGCCATTTTCCAAGCTCACGTCAGCTTCAAACTCTCGAGATAAACTCTTACCCATAACCCCCCTCTCCCTGTTACCACAGATTTCATTTGCTGCGTTGCCATTCAGTCATGTCAAGCTGCTTCTCTTGAGCTAAGTACAGTTATTTGTTGTCAAATAGTCATTTATATTACTTTTTCTGTCATAAAAGTTTCTATTTTGTTGTCTCTTACCCTATCGCATCTAGCGACTATATTTTCTTGAGTTTTTCTTCGCTTTTCTCTACTTTTTTTTACCGCGAGGTATTTCTCCCCTTACCATCGTTGGTAATCTTCCCTTTTTTTTCATACCTTCGGGTATTCTTTTGTACCATTGCTGGTACCCTTTTCTACTTTTTCTATCATGGCAGATAAGAAAGGTAGTCCAGGGTTTAAACGGTGTTCTGATTGTGGACACAGATTATCTACATCTGATGCACACTCTTTGTGCGTTTATTGTTTGGGGGCGTCCCACTTATCTGTTGACCGGCCCTGTACTATCTGTGAAAATTTTTCTAATAGAACTTTGTTAGAAAGGAAAAACAAGTTGTTGCTGAAGGGACTTCTTAAATCTCCCTTTTCAGAGGCTATTTCTGGGTTGGAGGCCTCAACCCCTCCTAGAGCCCATAAGAAAATTTTGGATGTTCCTACCAAGGCTAAATCTTTGCCTTCATCCCCAGCTGGGGACTCCCGCCGATCAAAACTTAAAAAGGCTAAAGTTTCAGCCACGGAGCTCACTCAGTCAGCCCCAGTGCTTTCGGTGCCTAGACCTTCAGCTCCATTAGTGATCTCGGCTCCGTCTTCTCCTGCAGCCTTCACTATATTGGCACCGAGGGGCTCCTCAGTCCAGACTATTACTACTGTATCGGCACCAACCGCTCAGCCGACGCAGACCTTGACCATGTCGGATCTGACATCCTACTTGGAACCGACGCCTTTATTGTTGACTCCAGTTTTGTTGGTTCCAGCTTCAGTACCGACAACCACTTCGGCACCGATCCATGTGTCGGTGCAGACCATGATCTCGGCACCATTGACTTCTTCGGTGCAGACACCCGTAGTCCAGTCTCTCTCAGCACCATTGTTCTCGGTGTGGACTGGTGAGATGGGCACCGAGTTTGCCTCTTCTGTGTACAGGCCTGTTTCTCCCTCAGTCTCCGTGAGGTCCAATAGAAACCTTTCCAAACATGATGTATTGCGTCTTGTGGATCAGGTGCTCTTGGCGAGAGGTATCCCACAGCCTAGGAACTATCTTTCCTTGGGAGGTGATCACCCATCTCCAAAGACCCCTTCTTATTCTCCTCCTTCATTGCCTTTGAAGTCCATGGATATAGCACAGTCTTCCCCTTCTGCGGTTCCCTTTATGGATCTCACTAAGGAACTGCAGTTGCCTTCATGGCAGGAAAGTTTTGCTATGACCCAGGATGTCAGTTGTGACACGCATAATTTGCTGCTCCACAGCCATCCAGGGACTCTGGGTTGGCAGGCTGAGCCACTTAGGGGAGGGGTGACCCCTGTCCTGGACATTCACTCCTCTTCAGGTGGACCAGCCTTACAACTGCTGGAGAAGGCTTTCGCTGCTGCTGGCGATACTGGACTGTCTATCCCTCCACCCTCCTCTGGTATACCGGTTTCACAAGTCGAACCGAGCGGGCACCCAGTGCAAGGGCCTCAGGACATATTCCCACAGGAAACCCCTTTTCTGCTGTCTTCCCCAGCTTCTCCTGCTGAGGAAGTCCACCAGAAAAGTTTGTGTAAGAGGAAGCACATGGACTCCACAGAGGAGTCCTTTACTCAAGACACAAATTTTGATGCGGGGAAAGGATCCCCTCATCACCCTCTGAGGTATCCTTTGGTGATATCCTCAAAATCCTGAAACAGAGAGGTGACTGGCAGTCCTCTAATCCGACCTCTGAGGAATCTGTGTTCCTGCAGGCATTTTGCGCCCGGCCTCCTACCTCCTGGGTTACTCCACCTGCCGATGAACTTGTCCGGCTTATTGTGCAGCATGCTTGGAAGGCTCCTGATACCATTGAAGCTATTCCCAGGAGGCCAGATAAGATTTTGTCCCCTCCTGCTACAGATCCCCATTGGTCAAAAGGTCTTCCTGTGGATGCTTTGGTGGTGGCGGCCACAACAAAAAAGGATCTAGCAGAAGAAGAAACCCATCTGCCTAACAAAAAGTTCCAGGCCCTGGACAGGATAGGGAAGCGCACCTTTGCATCAGCAACCTTTACTATCAGGTCCCTGAATTATATGGCACACTTTACCAGGCTTCAAAGGGATCTGATTTCTGAGCTCTCTGAAACCTTGGCTGGTGCCGTGCCTGATGAGGTCTGTGACAAAGTGGCCTCTCAGCTGGCCACCATTGAGTCAGTATCTAACTCCTCTATGTGACTGATATCTCACGCATCAGAAAGAAAAGTTTGTATAAGAGGAAGCACATGGACTAGAGCAGTGGGTTCAGCTGCGGTCTTGAGACGACACACCTGGATGCGCTTGTGCAATTTCGTGGAGCCCTTTAAGCTTCCTTTCTTAACACTCCCATTGAGGCCTCTTCGTTGTTTGTACCCAAAGTTAAAAGCACACTGGCCAGATGTGAACAGGACGGTAAGACCCTTCCTGCCGTAGGTGTCCGTTATTCTTCCCCTCAACTTGCTTTCTCCCAAAACCAAAAGAGTGGGAAGATATGGTTCAAGAAATCTCAGGGTCCTTTCCATGACACACAGGCTGAGTATTCCCCTAGAGGCAGAGGGGGAAACACACAGGAAAGATGCTTCTTTTGGGGCAGAGGGGATCCGCGTAACCAGGGTTCCAGGGATTCTTTCCCTGGCCAACCCTACCAGCGCTCCTGAAGAGCGGCCCAACTCCTTTCCTCTGGAGATGGTTGGAGGTCGTTTCTCCTTCTACCCTTCTGCCTGGCTAACCATCACCACCGATTTTTGGCTATAAAGGATTATAACCAGAGGTTATTATATCCCCTTTGATATTTCTCCTGTCCCTTCAAAAAACCTTCCCGATGTTCCACCCAGTCAAAGGGAAGAAGCAGCACTAGAAATAGAAAAGCTGCTAAGAAAGAGAGTCATCCAAATAGTCCCTCCAGACCAGATAGGATCCGGATTCTACTCAAGACTATTTCTGGTGCCAAAGAAAACCGGGGACTGGAGACCAATTTTGGATCTCAGTGTATTGAACAAGTTTGTGAGAGTACAAAAATTCTGGATGGTCACAATACTGTCTATCCTCCCGCTTTTGGAAAAAGACGATTGGATGTGCTCGACAGATCTTCAAGATGCGTACTACCACATAAAAGTGGATTTCTGCGCTTCCGTGTGGGAGCCAGTCACTACCAGTTCAGAGTACTGCCCTTCTGACTCTCTACAGCCCCCAGAGTGTTCACAAAGTGCATGGCAGTCATCACAGCTCACTTGCTCCTTCAAGGATTCCAGGTGTTTCCATACCTAGATGACTGGTTCATTTCCGCCCCCACCAGACATCTACTGGAAGAAGCCCTGGCATACTCTCTCCTCGCTGCACAAAGGCTAGTCATAACCATAAACTGGCAAAAATCCAATCTCACCCCATCTCAGTCGACATAATTCATAGGGGTTATATTGGACACAAAGAACTGCAGAGCTGCCATTCCAGAGCACAGAATTTTAAGGATAAAGCAACAACTGATTCCAATCCTTTCAAGGGAGAAAGCCATGGCTCACTCGGTTCTACAGCTGTTGGGTTCCATGGTAGCCTCCATCACCATTGTTCCCCTGGCCAGGTTTCACATGAGGCTTCTACAATGGCTACTACTCACTCAATGGTATCCCTTTCAGCCATGATTCAAGTAACCCACAGGTGCAAACAGGATTTAAATTGGTGGATGACACAATCTGTCACAATGGTCTCGCCCCTTCTCCCCCCAGAAACCCAAGGCCACAGTGACCACGGATGCCTCCCTGATGGGGTGGGGGGGGCTATGTCAGGGACAGACAGTCCAAGGCACTTGGTCCGAACTGGAGGCCTATCTGGCTGTAAATGTTCTAGAGCTGAGGGCGGTGCTTCTGGCTTTGCAAGCATTCCATCTTCTGATGCCGTCTGGGATGATTGTGATTCAATCAGACAACATGGCTGTGGTTTGGTACATCAACAAGCAAGGTGGAACCAAATCTTACCCCCTTTGTCGAGAGGCCATGAGGATATGGCAGTGGGCAATGGCTACCAACCATTTTCTTCTAGCAACGCACATTCCTGGGAGTTCCAACGTGATAGCAGACAGACTCAGCAGGTGCATTCTTCAACCTTACAAGTGGTCCCTGAACCCCTTGATAGCGGCAGAGATCTTCCACCTCTGGGGCCATCCTTGCTGCAACCTCTTTGCATCCACAACCAACTACAAATGCAGCAACTACTTCACCCTGATTCCCCCTCTGGGACAGTCACCCAGGGATGCTCTAGTCCATGATTGGCCCTCGGGTCTTCTTTACATATTCCCACCCTTTCCCCTCATTCCCCAGTTTCTGAAGAAAGCCCGTCGGTTGAAGAGCAAGGTGACCCTCATAACACCATACTGGCCTTGACAGATTTAGTTCCCCTTCCTTTGGCCTCACCTGCTAGATCGAGCATGGATTCTCCATCCAACCCCGAAGTTGATCTCACATCCACAGAACCTGATTCATCCCAACTTGAACAGCCTGAAGCTCACAGCTTGGCTGCTCCAATTCCCTTGATTGCCAGGCGGAATGATCTTTCTCTACCAGTACAAGACATTCTCATTGCGTCTCATAAGTCTTCCACTAGCATTACTTATCTGAGCAAGTGGAAAATATTTACCTGTTGGCTGAAAGATAAACAAGTAGATCCCTTCTCAGCACCAGTGTTGATAATACTAGACTATCTGGCCGACCTTTTCCAGTCGGGTCTATCGGCCTCTACCATTAGAGCTCATTTGGCTGCAATTTCTAATTTCCATGAGGGTGTCCAAGATTCCTCTTTTATGTTCCATGAATTGTGCAAGACCTTCATAAAAAGTGTGAATCATCTGAAGCCACCTTTTAGAGAACCTATTCAACCATGAGATTTATCATTCGTTCGACAAGCTCTGACAATGCCACCCTTCGAACCAGCTTCTTCTTGCAGCCTCAAGCATTTGCCATGGAAAACCTTGTTTTTGGTCACCATTACTTCTGCCAGACGTATTTCTGAGCTTCAAGCTTTATGTATCAAGAGTCCATACTTGATATTTCATAGAGAAAGAGTGTCTCTGAGAACTAATCCATCATTTCTGCCAAAAGGATCTCTGAAATGTCCATTAATCAAACCATTGAATTGCCAGTTTTCTTTCCCAATCATTCAAACAGAGGAGAGTATTGCCTACATACCCTAGATATCTACAGGCAAATCCATTTTTACTTAAACAGGACTAGGTCCTTTCGTAAATCTGACCAGTTATTTTTGGCTTTTTCCTGGACCTAGATTAGGATCTGCTGTTGCTAAGGTCACATTAGCTAGATGGTTGAAGGACTGTGTGACCTTCATTTATACACAACGCAATATCTCATTGCCTACTACCATGAAAGCTCATTCAACAAGGTCGGTGGCAACTTCTGCTTCCTTCCATGCCGCAGCTTCTTTACATGACATCTGTGCAGCTGCAACTTGGGCTATGCCTCATACCTTCATCAATCATTACAAATTGGATTTGGCCTCCAGGGGAAGAGCATCTTTCGGTTCTATGGTGCTCAGGAATGTCCTTCCATGAGTGCCTCCCAGGAATAGAGGTAGCTGGGGACTCTGTCCCATGCTTAAGGAATGAACAAGGATTAACAATATCAGATAAAGAAGTTATGTTTTACCATAACATTCCATCTGTATTGTTGATCCTCGTTCAGTCATTACGATCCTCCCTCATTCTCCCTTCCTGTGGCTTCTAGTGGATCTCACCATACGGTTCTCTTAGGTTATTTGACCAGAAGTAGCCTCTACCTTCTTTTGACTTGCAAACTCAATCTGAGGTAACAGGGAGAGGGGGGTTATGGGTAAGAGTTTAGATCAAGAGTTTGAAGCTGATGCGAGCTTGGAAAATGGCCGGCTCGGTTCCGAGGTCAGAACTGATACCCATGCGTAATGACTGAACAAGGATCAACAATACAGACGGAACGTTATGGTAAGACATAACTTCTTTTTTACAACTTATTTTGTGGAAAAAAGAGGCAAGAATTTAAAAGATAGAGCTGATGTTGTTAATCTTATTTACTATCATCACCGATAGATTTGGTTCCGAGCCCTCAGAACTGAGTCAGCCTATTACCAAGGTCACGCCAGCCAAAAAACGCTTGAGCTAAGCTTCTACCCATGATGCCCTTCTCCCTGTTACCCCAGATCTTGTTTGCCACATAGCCGTAAAGACACATTTCAGCAGAGCTTTCAGCTAAGTGAAAATGTCTTGATATTTTGTGAGAAAGTTGTTTGACTCTCTTAATTTATATTCATTGATTTTCACGTTTATAGTTAGACTTACTCCATTTTCTCTTTCCTTCTACCCATTTGGTAATCTTTTAAGTACCATTGGTGGTATGGCCCTCTCTCCTTACCCTTGTGGTATTACCTGAATGCCATAGCTGGTATTCCTTACTGCTCTATCTAGTTGTGTGTTTCTGCTCTTGGTTTAAGTAGTGTGTTTGTTGTTTAGTTTTGGACTAGAATAAATCAGATTTGACATTGTATTTGAAGAGTTTGATTGTTGTTAGCTTGTCATGATGTTTGACAAGAAGGATACTTCAAGTTTCAAGCACTGTACTTTGTGTAAGGGTAAACTTCCTAACAGTGACTCTCACAATGATTGTGTTTATTGCTTGGGGGTGCCCCATCTTTTGGTGCAACCTCCCTGTGTAATTTGCCAAAGTTTTAGCCAGTGCACTCTGAATGAGCATAAAAATAAGTTGATTTTAAAGGACCTACTTAAATCGCCCTTTTCAGAGACCCTTTTTGCGATGGAGGTCTCAGCCCCTCCTAGGAAAGATAAAAAAAGGTCACATTCGGTTCTCTCTTCACCCTCAGGTGACCAGGGCATGTCTGTCAAACCTAAGGTAAAACTTTCTTCAGTGCATAAGTCTGCCTCATTGGCTCTGACATTATATGCTCCAGGCACTATGACTGTCACTTTATCGGCACCAGCTTCGGCTCCGATACAGTCTCCGGTACCAACCATACACCTGCCTGTTACGACTTCAGCACTGGGTGCCACTTCAGCACAGTGCACGCCTTTGATGCCTATCTGTGCAATGCCTTAACCTGCCATATCAGTTCCAAGTGCCCCTTTGGCACTGAGCTCTATTATGGCTCCTACTACAATAGATTTGGCTCCACTGCTTCCACTCTCCCCTTGAGACTTCAGTGCTGGTAGACCCTGTGCAACAGACCCAATACTCTCCATCCATAGATCCATTCCTAGGCCAAGTGTATAGTCCATTCCTAGATTGACCAGACTCCCCATCGGGAGTATCTACTAGATCCACCAGGAGACTTTCAGAACTCGATGTGGTGCGTCTTGTGGACCAGCTGTTGGCAGCCAGGGGGATACCTATGCCCTCAGGGACCCATCCCCCTATGGGATTTGGGTTGATCTCTCCATGGACTCCATCCTATTCTCCTCCTTTGACCACCTTGGTTCCAAAGCCATCTGCTCTGACGTCTTTCTCGAAACCCCCCCCCCCCCGTCTCGGCACTAGTAGTGGACCTCACTTTGGCTCCGGGACCGCCCCTTTGGTCCTCAGTTCCTACTGAACCAGTCCTTCTTCAACCCCGTGATTGAGCTGCGGGCTCTTTGGTTGGTGGCACGGTAGCGAGTATTTCTTCGGTTCTGTCCTCAGTACTGGGAGCTTTGTCTGTTCCAATCCTGCTTGAGGCTCCATCCTTGGGAGTGGGTTAGATGGAGCGGGGTGTGACCCCAGTTCCGAGGTTGTCTTTCTTGGTTCTGGTCTCCCATCCCTCTTCAGGCAAATCTGGTTTCCATGCAACAGAGAGGGCTCTTGCTTCTGGAAGCATTCCACTGACATTGGAACCTCATTTTTCTCCCCTGAGCTACAGCTGCCACAGGCCACCTCCCCAGAACTCCAGGCGGGGAAACCACAGGAACCCACTGTGCAGGGTACTTACTCTTCTGAGTCCTCCTCAGACGCGCCCACTGAGGAACCCCCGCGGAAGAGATCATGCAAGAGGAAGCAAAGCACGTAGACTCACCTGAGGAGTCTCTTATGGAGGACACGGATTTGGTGATGGTGAAGGGTCCCCACGGTCACCTCCTGATAATGCCTCCTTTTGGAGACATCCTTGAAATGTTGAAAAAGAGGGGTGACTGGAAGCCCACTAATCCTTCTTCTGAGGAGTCTGTTCCTGCAGGCTTTTCACACCCAGCCTTGTACCTCTTGGGTGACTCCACCTACAAATGAGCTAGTTCAGCTCATAGTGCAGCTCACCTGGAAGAACCCTGACTTTGTTGAGGTGATCCCTCGGAGATCTGACAAAATTCTCTCCCCACCTGAGGAACACCCACATTGGTCGAGAGGTTTACCAGTCAATGCTATTGTGGTGGCCGTGGCCACTAAGGAAGGACCTAGCTGAAGAGAGTCCTACTGTCCACCTGCCAAACAGAGAGTCCCAGGCCATAGTCAGATTGGGGGAAGCGAGTTTTTGCATCAGCGACCTTTGCCATTTGGTCCCTGAACTACTTGGCACATTTTATGAGGCTCCAAAGAGACTTGATTTCCAAACTCTGAAACACTCGCAGGACAGGTGTCTTACGAGGTGAAGGACAAAGTTGCCTCGCAGCTCGCAACCCTGGAATTGATCTCCAGTTTGTCCATGAGGTTGCTTTCACATGTAACCAAAGGAGCAGCTGGATCTGCAGGTTCAGGCAAAGTTATGAGGCATCACACTTGGATGTGCATTTGTGACCTTGAAGATCCCTTCAAGTCTTCCTTTTTGAATGCTCCCATTGAAGCATCTTCCCTGTTTGGCTCCAAGGTAAAGGACACCCTGGCCAGGTGCAAGCAGGATGGTAAGACTCTGTCTGCCGTAGGCCTATGTTTTTCCATCCCTCAACTTTCCTTCTCCAGGAACCAGAGATGTGGGACGATGTGGCACAAAAAATATCAGGGTCCTTTCCGTGCTGCACGTGGTGATGATACCCCCAGGGGCAAAGGGGGTAACTATTCCAGAAAACATCCTTTTGGAGGCAGACTCCAGAGACTCCTTGTCTGGACAGCCTTACCAGCACTCCTGAAGAGTGGCCTGATTGCTTGCTTCTGGAAGCTGTCGGGGGTCATTTCTCTCTGCACCAACCCACCTAGCTGTCTATCACCACTGATCACTGGGTGCAGAACATCATTACCAAAGGTTACACCATTCCTCTCATATCTTATCCAAAACTTCCAACAAAACCTCCCGACATTCCACCCAGTCAGAAGGAAGAAGCAGCTTCAGAAGTAAGAAAGCTGTATCAAAAAAGAGCCATCCAACTAGTCCCACCAGACCAATGTGGATTTGGATTTTACTCAAGATTCTTTTTGGTGTCAAAAAAGACAGGGGACTGGAGACCCATCCTGGATCTCAGCAGTTTGAACAAACATGTCACCCAACCAAATTCCGGATGGTCATGGTTCAGTCCGCCCTCCCCTTTCTCAGGGAGGGCGATTGGATGTGCTCGATAGATCTCCGGGATGAGTATTACTAAATCAAAATGGATAAATACTTCAAGAGTCTGCTTCGCTTCTGGCTAGGAGCCAATCATTACCAGTGTCGCACCCTGCCATTTAGTCTCTCTTCAGCCCCCAGAATGTTCACGAAGTGCATGGCAGTGGTCACAGCTCACTTGAGACTGCAAGGATTCTGGGTGTTTTCATATTTGGACGATTGTCTCCTTAGTGCACCCACCGAGAATCTTCTGGTAACAGCCCTTCAATCCACCCTTTCTCTGGGAGAAATTTTGGGGATAACTGTGCACTGGGAGAAATCCAACCTTGCTCTGGCCCAGCAGGTAGAATTCATCGGGGCAGTCTTCGACACTCGATCCTGTCTGGTGTCAGTCCCAGCTTTCAGACTCCAGAGGTTGAGGCTTCAGCTCCGGGTAATACTCTGTCAAAACAAAGTCTTGGTGAGAGAAGTTCTTCAGGTCCTAGAATCTATGGCAACCTCCATACCAGTAGTGCCTCTTGCGAAACTGCATATACAAATCCTCCAATGGCTTCTTCTCTCTCAATGATTCCCGAATCATCTCCCCCCTCCATGTTTTCAGATCCAGAAAAACAACTCTTGCAAACAGGACCTTCTTTGGTGGATGAGACCAGACACAGATCTTTGAAGCAGCCCATTCCAGCCCCCTCAGCCCAAGACCATTATAACCATGGATACTTCCCTGATAGGGTGGGGAAGTCATTTCCAGGGAAAGACAGTCCAAGATGCATGGTCCACTCTGGAGGCCGACTTGCATATCAACGTTCTGGAACTGAGAGCGTTGCTGTTAGTGTTGCAAGCATTCCATCCAGTCCTCCCCTCTGGAATGATTGCAGTTCAGTCAGATAATATGTCAGTAGTCTGGTATATCAACAAGCAAGGAGGAACCAAATCCTACCCCCTGTGTCGAGAAGCCATGAGAATTTGGCAATGGGCGGTAGAGTCCAACCACTTTCTGACAGCAATGCATATCCCGGGGAGCTCCAATGTGATTGTGGCCAAGCTGAGCAGATGTATTCTCTTTCCCCATGAGTGTTCTCTCAATTCCAACATAGTGGCAGAAATTTTCAGCCATTGGGGCCAGCCTTGCTGTGATCTCTTTGTCTCCCCTTCAAGCAAATGCAGCAGCTATTTTGCCCTATTCTCCCCAAAGGGGGATTCCCCAAGGGATGCTCTGACTCATGATTGACCCACAGGACTTCTCTATGCCTATCCCCTCATTCCTCTGATTCCACAATTCTTAAAGAAAGCCATTCGGTTGAAATGCAAGGTGATCCTCATAGCCCTATTTTGGCCTCGACAAGTCTAGTTCCCCTTCCTTCGGCCTCATCTAATGTACCCACCATGGATTCTGGACCCTATTCCAGATCTGATCTCTCACCCCCAAGGGTTGACGCATCCAAATCTGTCCAGTCTCAAGCTGACAGCTTGGTGTCTCCATTTCTGCTAGTTGCCAGGCAGGATGACCTCCCCTCTCCTGTGCGTGATATTCTGGCTTCGCATAAACCATCCACCAGAAGGTTATACCAGGACAAATGGAAAAAGTTTTCTATTTGGTCAAAGGAAAGGATGCTAGATCCATATTCAGCTCCAGTCACAATGGTCTTACAATACTTGTCTAAGATTTTTGAAGATGGAGCCCCAGTCTCTACCATATGTGTACATCTGGTGGGAATTTCTAATTATCATACTGGATTGAATGGTACTCTGCTCATATCACTGCATTTCTCCAAAACCTTTCTCAAAGGAGTATCTCACATTAGACCTCCAATCAGACAGTCTATAGAGCTATGGAACCTCACACTAGTCCTCCAGTCTTTGACCCAACCTCCCTTCGAACCTGCAACCAAATTGTGACAACACATTCTTGTCATGGAAATCTCTCTTCTTGGTAGCTATCACATCAGCCAGACAAGTTTCAGAGTTGCAGGCAATGTGCACCAAAAGACTCTGCCTAATTTTTCATAAGGACAGAGTATCACTCCGGATGAACCCATCCTTTCTTTCCAAAGTTGTTTCTGAGTTTTTCATCAATCAGTCTATTGATCTTCCAGTATTTTTCCCTAACTTTTCTAATAAAGGTGAATACTGCCTTACACTCCTTGGATGTACACAGGCAATTGCGATTCTATTTGGATAGAACCAACACTATTTGTAAGACTGGCCAACTGTTTATTTTCCTTTCTGGGCCTAGAATGGGAAACTCTGTTTCCAAGGTCACTTTACTGAAATGGCTAAGGGACTGCATACATTTCATTTATTCATTTACAAGAGAACTTATGCCCCAGAATATTAAAGCCCATTCCACCAAATCTATGGCAACTTCTGTAGCCTTCCATTCCAGGGCTTCTATGGATGACATTTGCACAGCAGCCACTTGGGCTAAACCCCACACTTTTATCAGTCATTACAAACTGGATGTGGTCTCCAGAGGGAGAGCTGCCTTCGGCTCAATGGTTCTCAGGAAAGTTCTTCCAGAAGAGCCACCCAAGGATGATAAGGTAGTTGGGGGTTCTGTCCCATTGGTGATGAATGGAATGTAGATTAACAACATCAGATAAAGAAGTTATGTCTTACCATAATGTTCCATCTGTGTAGTTCATCTTCTTTCATTCATCACTTCCCACCATCCTTCCCCCGCCAAAGGCTCCTGGCGGATTCTTTGGGTCCTAGTGGTGTCTTAGGGTATTTGTGCAGAAATGGCCTCTGTTTTACTTGTATGACATGAGCAAACTCAATCTGAGGTAACAGTGAGAAGGGCATTGTGGGTAGAAGCTTAGCTTGAGAGTTTTTTGGCTGGCGCGAGCTTGGTAATAGACTGACTTGGTTCTGAGGGTTCAGAACCGAACACATCGGTGATGAATGAAAGAAGATTAACCACACAGATGGAACGTTATGGTAAGACATAACTTCTTTTTTTCAAGGCAAGTTAATTTTTTGTTCAGATCCCGACATTAAGTCCAAAGAGTTACACAAATGTTATGATTCTAACTACTGTAAATATTTAGTTACAAGCTACAACTCTGTTAAAATCAGAGACATCCTTCTGTACACAATGCCGAGGGTGTTATACAGGCAAAGCTACAAGACAAATGCATTATAGGAACTGATGAAATTTCTGTAGTCAGATGAAAGCGCTCAACGAACTGTTTGTCATTTTGTTTAAATAAAGAGAACTATATACGCAAGGCTCTTGGTAATTCCTTGGACTTATTCGTTTTCTTTGTTACTTGTGGTTGAGGTCCGAGGTTTACTTTCATATTATAGGATCTATGAATACATGCATGCTATAGATATCAGTTACTTTAAGAATGCTTTACCTAAGCATGCTGGGAGATGTAATAAAAGCAAATGCTTTAATTTTGTAGTGATAGACCATACTGAAGATTTTTCTACCAAATTTGATGTTGATGAGATTTTGGAATTTAAAAAATATTGTTGTCAAGTTAAACTGGATGCCTGTGAATGAATTCCTCAGTTTGAATGACTGTAATAATTCTAAATTTTACCCTAAAAGGAAACACTTGAAGCACTTGTCATGTGATAGGAGTGTCACATGACAAACTTAGTATTTAAGAGTATTTAAGTTTCTTTTGTGTTTAGTTTAACTTCAGTCTGAAGACTCTGTAAGGGAAAAGTGCTAATTGAGTTGATTTTAATTCAATTAATTATATTCTTTTCTTGTTTTTATTCTATATATGTAAATATAGGGTCTACATTACATATCTGAACACTTCAATGTTGGAATTGCTAAATATCGACCTTTAGCTATCAAGCATTTAAATGTTCGAATATGAATAAAAATTAAAAAAAAAAACAAAAGGAAAAAAAAACTAAACAGTGTATGTAGGGGGGGCTGCACCCCCCACACCCCCCACTACTTAAATATACCAACTCCAAGATCACGCTACAATGTAGGGAATGGGAAATTTTCCATTTACGCACTGTAGCGCACTGAAGTGTGATCTCGGAGTTGGTATATTTAAGTAGCGGTGGGGTGCAGGGCTGCCCCTGCTTACACCCTTTCCATTTTCTTTTTTCTTTTTTTAATATTATTTTATTACACATTCGAACATTTGAATGTTCGATCGCTAAAGGTCGATATTTAGCGATTCGAACATTTAAGCATTCGGATATGTAATATAGACCCTAAATATATATATATATATATATATATATATATATATATATATATATATATATATATTGTTGTGTCTTTCGGCTTTTCCCGGTTAGGGGTCGCCGCAGCGGAACTCTAGTCTGCTAATGACTGGCAGTAGATTTTTACGTGCCGACTTGCCGGGCCTGACGCACAACCTTCAACGAAGGAACACCCATTCACGCATGTCGCCACACAGAAGATGATCTAACTAAGAATCGAACGGACCAACGTCTTACTGTGAGGTGACAACACTACCGCAGCACCACCACCGCAGTATATATATATACATATATATGTATATATATATGTATATATATATATAAATATATATATATATATATACACACATATATATATATATATATATATATATATATATAATATACATATACATATACATATATATATATATATATATATATATATATATATGCATGCATACGCACACACACACACACACATATATGTATATATATATATATATATGTATATATTTGGGTCTACTTCAGAATGTCGACTGTTCAGAATGCCAACTTTCATATGGCCGACACCATATGATTGACATTCCGAAAGACCAACATCCTGAAATAGCACCATTTACCTACCTGTTAACACAGTAAAACTGTGTTATGCAGGGGGGAAGCCCCCCTGCACCCCCACAACCCCTGCTACTTAAATATTCTCACTCCGAGATTGCACTACTGTGCACTAAAGAGGAGTCTCCCAGTCCCGCACTGTAGCAGGATCTCTGCTATCATTTGTCAGCTTTTCAAACATTTGCTCATATGGTGTCAGCCATATGAGTTTCGAACATTTGAAAGTTCAAACAAATGAGCAGTTCCCATATATATATATATATATATATATATATATATATATATATATATATATATATATATATATCCAACAGCAAAAAGAATGGAACCGGATAGGAGCGTGCTGTAAAAAGTATAGAATATCCAAACAGCAGCAAACAGCACGTATTTCACATCCAGGGCAGAGTCTCTAAAAAGTGATAGGTGCGGTGAGAAGACACAACCACTACCAGTTAGCAAGGTCTCAAGTTGCTTCTTACATCCACTCTCTTCAAAAGCATTTTTCGTTTGTAGGCATATTGTCTACAAACATCACCTTAAAACAGTTGACAACAATAGAGCTGAACATCCACTTCTGAATAAATTTAAAGCAGCTTCTATTTATTATAAAACATCGTCAGAACTTGTTAAAATAGTGTTTGTTTTACTATTTTAACAAGTTCTGACAATGTTTTATAATAAATAGAAGCTGCTTTAAATTTATTCAGAAGAAGACAATATGCCTGCAAACGAAAAGTGCTTTTGAAGAGAGTGGATGTAAGAAGCAACTTGAGACCTTGCTACACTTATTTATTATTTATTTATTTATTTGCATTTGTTGACCGGGATTGTCCACTGGGTTGAGTTGGCCCGTTTTCAGTGGAGACTCGGGAAGAAAAGCTCCACAAGAACATACATTACATTACATTATATTTACATATATGTAAGGTTACATTACATTACTTAATGCACAATATTCAGATCAATGCATTAGGTTAAACCAGGTTGACAGAGACAAAGCTCAATTAGATATTTATGTAAGAGAACAAAGAAGGAGGGTAGGAAGACAGTCGGTTGAGGAAGTAATTTAGGTAGGAGCATGAGAGGGACATTCCCATTTGGAGGATAGATATATGAAGAGTTGAATTTTGAAGTTGTTATGGTTAGGTATGTTGCATAGGTGAGAGGGGAGAGAGTTCCAAAGTTTGGCTATTGTGCTGGAGTGTAGAAGTTGGCCTGGGGGATGAGAGGGTTTGTGTACTTGAAGCAGATTTTTGTTCTCTGATCTTAGGGAGTGTGGGGGGGGTGTTAGTACTGTGGCTAGGGATGGACAGTCAGAAAGTTTGAAGATGAGCTTGTGTGTAGTGGTGAGTTGCGAATATCTAAGGTAGTTGGGGAGTTCTAGCCATTTGAGGTTGAGTAGTGAGTGGCAGTGATGATATGAACTTTTGGAATTAATAGCAAATTTGCTAATTTTGTGGTAGCAGGCTTCTAGTTTGGAGAGCATGCCTAGTTGGAGATTGGTAAATAGTGGGGTACCATACATGAGGGATGAGAGGAGGAAGGTAGTTGCAAGTGTTTGTCAGGTGAAGGGGCTTAGATAGCGATTGTGTCTGTATAAGAGACCAATCTTCTGATGAGTTTTTTGATAGCAAAGTATATGTGGGAGTCAAACTTTAGGTTTTCATCAATAATGATTCCTAGCAGTTTGGTTGAGGGGGCTATTTCTAGTGGAGTTTTATTGTGGCTTGTAATGCTGAACAGATTTCTGTCTAAAGTGGAATTTCTAGTAGGGGTAAAGATCATTAGTTATGTTTTGGAGGCATTTAGGGCAAGATGATTGGCTTTCATCCAAGATTCGGTTTTGGAGAAGGCAAGCTGACTTTTTATTAGCAGTTCAGTGGGGAAGGTGGCAGAGAAGATGATGATGGAGTCGTCTGCATATCAGATGATGGAAGCATCATGGAGGGACCCTGGTGGGTGTGTGTAGGAAAGAAGAGGTAGATTCCTTCCACTGGAGGGCTTGTTGGCGGTTGGATAGGTAGCTGATGAACCAAGCAAGGGTGGAGGGAGAGAGATGTAAGGATGAGAGCTGGGATAGAAGTAAGGGATGGGAGATGGTGTCGAATGCTTTTGAAAGGTCTAAGAATAGTGATAATACATATTTGCCCTTATCACATGCTAGGTTGATAGTCACTAGAAAGGAAAGGAGGGCAGTGATAGTACTGTGGCCGGAGCGGAAGCCGTGTTGGGTGTGGGAAAGAAGTTTGTTTAGGTTTAGATGTTGCATGATTTGTGCATGGATGTTTTTTTCAAGTATTTTTGAGAGGGGGGAGAGTATGGCTATAGGTCTGAAGTTGGCTGTGTCTGTGTTTTTAATGCCTTTATGAAGAGGAATGATGTATGCTTGGCGCCAGATGGTAGGGACGTATGATTCCTGTATAGATCTGTTCATTAGAATAGATACAGGGTAGACAATGGTTTCAGAGGATTGTTTGAGGAAGGAAGGTGGTAGATTATCTGGTGCATTATGACAGGGTTTTAGTTTGAGGAGAAGTCTTTTTATTGTGTTTGTGAGGATGGGTTTGAGGGTAAAGGGGGAGGAAGGAGGAGGCTTGCTGTTGGGGGGCAGGAGGAGTTGGCAGGGAAGGAGGAGGACAGTTTTGCAATGTAATCAATGAAGAAATGGTTGAAATTAGTGGCAGTTTGAAGATCTGAGAGAGTAGGGTCTGGGCATGGGTTGCTTTTATTGCCTGGGTGAAGGATGGAAGACACGGAGCTCCAAAATCTTTTTGGATTGGATGAGTGAATGGATTGGAGTTTATTGTAGTAGTTTTTGTGGTCTTTGGTTATCGATTTTTGGCTAAGTTATGTAGTTGTTTAAATTCTAGGAGGGAGTTGGTTGTGTTTTGTTTTTGGTATTATTTCCATTTTTTTGTCACGCTGATGCATGATGTTTCTAGTATCATGGGATAGCCAGGGGCAGGGATTTGGTTTGATTCTTTTGGATCCTAGGGGGGGCCTGTTGATTTAGGATGGTTAGGAATGTATTGTTAAAATAGGATAATGCATTGTCAAGTGGGAGAGTTTTTAGGGGTGATCAGTCTATGTGCTTCAGGCATTCTGAGAGTGTGTGTGGGTTGAAGGAGAATAAGTTGCGGGTTAGGATATATTGGAGATGTTTTGGGGGGGATATGCAGTCAATGAAGGCAGGTAGGTGGTCACTCAGAGGATCAGGTAGAAGACTGGCTTGAGAGGCAAGGTGGGGGTAGGTAGTGAGTATCCAGTCTGTGATGGTACCATAGGTTCAATCTTTGTTGGGCCTGGTTGGTAGGTTTATGAGTTGGGTGAAGTTGTAGAGATTGATTGACTGGGATGAGGTGTTAGAGTTGATGGAGGCCCAGTTGATGTTTACGTCACCAAGGATATAGGTTTTGAGTGTTATATTGGAGTCAAACCAGGATAGTATGTCTTCTAATGTTTTGGTATTATTGCCTGGAGGGATATAGATGGAGCAGATGCATAAAGATTTGCAATTATTAAGCTTTAAGTAGCCTATTGATATTTCAGCATTGGAGAAGGTAGGGATGGGGTTGGCGTATGGAGTTAGAGTATGGGTAGATGGGTAGATAATAGCCACTCCACCACCTTCTCTCCAGTTTCTATCATTGCAAAGGATTTTGTAGCCAGGAGGAAGGATCTCATTGTCAGAGATGGAAGGTTTAAGCCATGTCTCAGAGATTGCTCTAATATCAGATTGGTTGTGAGCAAGTCAGGCATGCAGGTTGGGGATTTTATTTCTGAGGATTTGTGCACTGAAGGTGGTTAGCCAGATAGTTTTGGGTTTGTGGGGTTTGGTGGGGCTGTTGCTTAGATGACTGGCTGAGGTGGGGCCAGGGTTAGGGTGGATGTCGCCTGATTGAGAGAGGTAGTTGAGGAAGATGTGTTGGAGGTGATGAATGGGGAATAGGAAGGAAGGGTTGATGAGTGGAAGACTTTTTTTGAGGTGATGGTATGAAAGGGGTCGTGGGAGGAAGGAGTAGAGAGTATGGATGGTTTGAAATAGTGGCTTGGTTAAGAACAGTATAGTTCAGGTGAGATTAGGCTATAAGATGTGGATGTGTAAGGGAGGCCAGTGATGGTGGCTTTGGGGTTTAGAGATGGGGTGTGTGTTAGGAAGACTTGTAAGGAATGTTAGACAGTAGAGGGAGATAAGAAGGCTGGTTAGTATTAATGTGTGTGGAGAAGGTAGCCATAGTGTATGAAGTGCATTGGGTAAGTATGTGATTGTGGATGGAAGTGTCTAGTTGTAGGCAGTGTGTGGATGGGAGTGGTTAGCTGCAGGCTGGGTGTGGTGGAGGAGGGCTTAGGGTGGGTATAAATGTACAGGAATTTGGGGGCAGGGTAGGGGAGCAGAGTGAACCCGCAGGGCGAACGGAGTGGAAAGAGCCAGTTAGGAGTGAGAGCAGTAAGAAATTATCAGTTGGTGAGGCTCTGTAGTGGGACAGTGTATAACCTAGAGTGAGGTATATTGGGGTGGGAGTTAGTCTGATATAGGAGTACAGGGCAGAGTTGGGCTTTCTCCTTTATTATGTGTCCTTACCTTTAGGTTTGGTGTACTGCATGATGGTAGCTTTGGTTAGGTAGTGGAACAGCAAGCAAGAAAGCAAGCATTGTACTGTAGTGAGAGTCTGCTGCCACCTAGTGGTGAAATGGGGTGGGAGACAGAGAATATAGTAGGCATTTTAGGGAAAGACTAAGAAAAAGCAAATGGAGAGGGGGGGATAAAAGGCTGCAGTAGGCTGCTAGAGTGCTCGCTAAGTAGGGTACAATTAGTATTTAAAATATTCCAGTAGTTTAGGCCAGATACATACATGCTAGTTAATTCAACAATTTTGTATGTAGTCCTAGGTAGTTGACCAGTGTGGGGGGTATTCCCCTTTATTTTGTTGTCTTTTTTAGGTTTGTTGAGGGGGAAGCACCCGAGGAATGAGCTGTAAAGAGAGAGAGAGATAGGTTAGTGTTTATAGGGTAGGTGGGAATATGTAGAAAGAAGCTGGATAAGGAGTGAGTGAAGGTGGGGTGGTACAGTTAGAAAGAAGCTGGATAAGGAGTGAGTGTAGGTGGGGGGATAGAGTTAGGAAGATACAGATGCAGAGGCAACAAGCTTACATGTAGGTAGAAGCAAGGTAGAGAGTGAGTGTAGGTGGGGAGTACAGTTAAGATATACATATGCAGGGAATGCATTCAAACATTTCAGTACTTCACAGTCAAAAACAAAGCACATGCACATGAATCATTAGGAAATGCAGATGCAGGAAATGTAGACAAACATCTCAGTAGTTCTCAGTCTTACCAAAGCATGTGCACATAATAAACATTTATACATTCATAACAACTCATTGAGTACATGTTGATGCTGCCGCGGTTGGTGTTCAACCCCTGTAGGTTGATGGGTTTAACACTATGCGAGCTAATTATAACCTCTGAAACCCAACAGTTATGCACCATGCTACATCGAGTACTGAAACATTAGAAATGGACACCCTAGTCCAGGCAGAGAAGTACTCTGCAGTCTGCACCTTTGTATTGCACTAGCACTTAATACCGAGCAAAAACTGCATGTAAAACATTTAGAGTCTCAAGAACACCCTATAGAGCACATGTAAATGGTGTCACAGTTGGCGTTCAGCCCCTGTAGCTGTCTGGGTTCGGCACTATGCGAGCTAACTATATTATTAGAAACCCAACGGTTGTACACCAGGCTACATCGAGTGCTAAAACAGCATTCGTTTAGAAAAGTTTAGAAAGTGTATTAATGTATCAAACTGATTAAATGGACACTTTGTACCAAGCAGATATGTACTCTGTGGTCGGCACCTATGAAATCAACTAACACTTAAATACAAGCAAGAAAAAACACATGTCGTGCTTAGACAGAAGCTTTCACAGGCAAATGATGCTGTCCGGATATTATTAATACTATTTCTCGCTGCCTTTTAGTCTTATCTGTATGCCGCTAACTCAGTTATAAAGCTATTCAGCAGTTTAGCACATGGCTGTTCGGCGACATAGCATTGGAAGTTAGATAAATGAGGTATAGGTTTCAATATATATGCATGTATGTGTGTGTGTGTGTTTGTTTAGTGTGTGTGTGTGTGTGTGTGTGTGTGTGTGTATATATATATATATATATATATATATATATATATACATATACATATATATATATATATATATATATATATATATATATATATATATATATATACACACACACACACACACACACACACACACACACACACGCGCACACACACACACACACACACACACACACACACACACACACACACACACATATATATATATATTGGACCATGACTATGAATCACGCCTCCTTTGGCACTGTGGTGTTTCGGGGCTTGACCTTCTGAGCTCTGCCTCTTTGAATCTTTCTTGATTTGATTTCCTTGTGAGATTCTTTTACATTTCTTGGGGTTGTTCTTAGCTATTACCTCTTGCAGATGTCCATTTTAAATAAGATCCAGTAGAAATGTGAGTACCCTCTCAAATAATCTTACAGAAGGCTTTCGTAGTGGGTATCTGTTACTGTCTCACTATTCCCTTGTGCTTGTAGATGGAAAGCCCTATAAGCATGTCACATGCATAATTTTACGTTTGTTTATGTTTCAGGTGTAATTTGTTCAGTTTCTGTGAATGTTGAACCGAGGAATGTGTGGTTGGGTATGCCTTTCTATACACAGAGTGGGAACTGGAGAGGGGAACAAAGAACTATGCTCGAAAAAAGGCTGTCAATGGGGATCCCTGCTGTTACCCATAGTAGAGGGTCCTCCCAAAGACCAAATGATGTGGTAAATTCTCAAAAAATCTGTTATTTCACTTTGTTATAGTTATGGATCTTCACACATCTTAGCCCACACCACAAGATTGCTATTTGTGGTATTATTTTAAGCTATAGCTTGTGCAACTTGTTGGCTAATGTACTCTTACTGATGATGGATTTATGTGAATTTAAAGAACATCTTGCTCTGCTGATGTACAAGTATTTCAGTAAGTGTCTGCACTTAGTGAAGAATACCTTAATTCTCTATTGTTTCATGCTACTACTTACAATTTTCTGCCTTACATAATGTTGATGATGATGGAATTATTTTTGTATAATGTTACCCTGTATGACACAGGCTTTGCCTGAATAATTCATTTTAGATTGGCATACCCTCCTAGCTAGCAACAAATAGATCAAAGCTGACAATATTTGGTATGTTTGGTTTGAGTTTTCACTCGTACATGAATCATATTTTCCATCTCAAAAACATATTTTCCATTTTTATGCATGTTCTTCTTTTTATTTAGTGTCAGATAGCCAGTCTGTTTTGATATGTCAAAATATGCACTTTGATGTTTTTCTTAAGAAATATTTTGCAAGGCATCCACTACTGGAGGCATATGGGTGTAAAACTAAACATGGCATTACATAGAATATGAGACATGTTTTTCAGTTTTCATAGTGTGATTTTATTTCTTCTTTGTCAGTTCTAGGGCTGTTTTGAAAAAAGGAGTTAGCAAAGCTGCAGCCAGCAAGACACAGCAAGGTAAGGCATTCAAGCAGGTAGTTGTTTTTCCAATTTACAGTAAAATATCTCATCCAATGTCTAATGATGAAGCTAATACAATTCTATAAGCAAACCTACCATAACAGTAGATATTCATATAACCTAAAGGGTGTACATTAAGTGTGTCTATTGATTTTAATAATACTAGCATGAAAGATCTTGACTTTAACATTTTTAAATAGTGACTGGTAACTTGGAAGAAAGTTTATCTACCAATGCAGCTTAGCATATCTGGTTAAAGCTGTTGACAGTAAATTAAATCATAATAATTTGGTATACAATTGGTAACATGGCCATGTACAGCAGATAAGAAAATGATCCCTCAAGGCTGTTTTCTGGGGCCACTGCATTTTAGTATTTTTTCTCAGATGTCAAAACCGATTCCATTGTCTGGTTAATCAGATATTTACATGACTGCAGATTTGAAAACAGCGTCCTTAAACTCACTGGCTCACCCTCCTTTCGGACAGCATTTAATGTTTCACATGAAAGTGCAGTAGAAATGACCTTGTCTTCAAAGTTGAAACAAAGTAACATTCTGGCATTTGGAAGAAAAATAGCTTTATACACTACTGATTGTAAAAAATGACAAATAATTAAAGAATATGGACTTCTTGTAGATGATGATCTTTTATGATATATATATATATATATATATATATATATATATATATATATATATATATATATATACACGGTACTTACGTATTATCGCAACCAGATTTTCACGGTTGCGAAATTCGGAAAATTCAAGTGAAACGAGGGCATGAAACAGTGTAAAATGTTCTTCAAAGTCCTTATTACTGATGAGAAAGTTTGGATTACCTTCAGGACAAACAATTTAGAAAATCCTCTGCCTGATTTGTGTGCATTACAGATGCACGCTTGAAAAGTCATGGCTGCTATCGTACTGAGAAATGGAATGTGTAAGTACAGATTGCTCCAGGTTGTAAAAAAGGGTGTAAGAGCCAGTGTTAAAATCTGTCCCTATATTATGTGGTTAAAATTTCACAAACCTGATTTATTAATAGCAAAATGCAGAGCCCAAGGGATGAAAGATGTTACAATGACCTTCTGTTGTTTCCTGGAGTTAGTATTTACCGGGCTTTTTTTTTTTTTTCTGTTACTTACTGATAGCAGTAGTCGTCCATGAGTCAGAACCATTACTTTTTGTGAAGTCTGGCATACCTTGTGGTCTGCGTTTATTTAGTAATACATCACATTTGTTAAATGTAACCGGCACAATATAATAGGGGCACTTTGTTAAACTTGCTGTTACACCTGTTTTGTAGTCCTGCAGAATTCAGTGCGTACTATGCCAGCCCTGACAATTAAAGCGTGTATCTGTACAGCACATAAATCAGGAAGAGGATTTAAAACTTTCTGCTCTTCCTGAAGGTAACCCACACTTTTCAATCAGCAGTAAGGACTTTCAGTAACACTTTACAGTGCTGCATGGCTTTGTTTCAGTTGAAGTATGCTATTTTCGCAACCGCGAAAATCTGGTTGTGATAATACGTAAGTACCATATATACATATAGACACTATGATGTGCAAAGCATACAGTGCTATTCATATGATAATATGTGTGGCTAAGAGCTATGACAGAGTAGTAATTATTGCCTTTATACAGCTGTTAACAAACCAACTAGAGAATACAATGCCCTGTTCTATAACCTACTCACATGCCATCTGGTGGAGTTGGAGGAGGTACAAAGATTCTTCTCAAAAGGGATTTGAAAGGCTTCAAGGTTTTTCTTAAAGTGAAAGACTACAGCAACTCTTTCTTCTCCATATTTTATTACCTTCTTGGAGGAGATTTGTAAATGATATACAATGCATTAAATGACCCATTGCTATTTGAAACCTTTTTACTTATAATACCCCTGATGTTCTGAACACAAGAGGATGCTTAAGCCTCAATAAAGATTAATATCATTGATACCAAGAAGTGTAACAACTTTATATCTCAGAGGCTTCCACAAATATGGAATAAACTTTCCCTCTTAAACTCAGCACATCGATTCTTATCTTCAAGAAGGAACTGAATAAGTAAGTTGGCATTTGCAAATTCCAGCAAGATCCATGTCATCAAGGCCCTCAATGGCCAATGGACATTGAGCTTGTTCACCAATCCTATTGACTTATGAAGTAACACCAATTTAAAAAAGTGGATTCCCTGAATGATAAAGTTGATTCCAAGAATGGTATTTTAAATACACTGGATCAGCTGTCTCAAGACATAGTAAGATGAGCTTCTGTAATATACAAACCAAATCCCAAAGTAAAGAGATATCTTCTTGGTGTTCTTAAGTTTGAAAACCCTTTTAAGAAGAATTTTAATAGTTAACTACAGTTTTTCTGTGGTAAGGCTGCATACAAGCAGAAGTTGCAGAGATAAAAACGTCAACTGTAGAATAAGTCTTCTCTAGATCAAATCAATTATTTAAATAGTCTAATAACCTTTAGTGTAGGACAATTCAAAGGATGCAAGCATTTTTTACATAGACCAGGAAACAAAACTTTTATAACATTTTATAAGAATTTCTTGTATTAGCACTGCTAGCTTCCTTTATGTATTCAGAATGTGAGGGACAATGGAAATGCATTTAGAAATCAAAATTCTATCTCCCATACTGATAAATTCCAAGTTTTAACACTGAAATATGAGTCTGTACTTTGTTTTTATGTAGTAAGAATGTATTCAGAGGAACTGGCCATGAAGTATGCTCATGCTCTATAACAGAGAATGCTGTGATGTGATGTTGTCGATCTCAACTTTATTCTCACTTGTGAATCAGATCCAATCCATCGGATCCATCTCAACCTTTTACAAAAGCTTGAGGCTTTCAGCAAAGCTCGGTGGCATTCTACCTTACCCACAATGCAGTTCCCTAATTCCATCAGATCTCGTTTGCTGCTCAGCAGAAGATGTGGTTCTCTCGGCAAGCTCTGGGCTAAGTGACAATTTATTGTGTATTTTTATTACTTTCTCTTGAAAAATTTCTATAGAATATAATTTAGCAAATTCCTTACTCTGTTTACATCCATTTTAGTTAGACATTTTTCCAAGAGTGCTTGTTGTTCCCCTTACATACTTATTTGAGTATTTTTCTCTTCATCTGTCCCTTTCAACATCCATTTAAATAAGATGTTCTTTTCTTTAGTTAAAAAAACAAAAACTTGTTTTCCCTTAGCTGTTTTCACGTCCGTTTAAGTTAGAAGTTAGAGAACATTCATTTGTGTGAGTGTGTTACTTTCTTTACCTTGCTTTTGCTGTAGTGAGTTAAAATTTTCAGATTTTCAAACTATGTCTCAAAAACCAGAAGGTAAATCCTTAAGGTTTAAAAAATGTGGACAGTGTGGGAAGAAGATGCCCCTAAGTGAGCTACGCACTTTGTGTGCTTTGCTTGGGGCTATTACACCTACAAGAGTCATGCTCCATTTGTCATAGATTTAGTCAAAGGGTTCTTATGGAGCATAAGAATAAACTCATTTTAAAAGGATTACTTAAAACTCCTTTTTCTGAGGCTATTTCTCCAGAGTCTTCAGTCTTGTCTAAGTCTTCAAAATCTTCAACTCCAAAGTCTTCTTTGGAACTGAAAGAAAAAGTTAATAAGCTGTCTGTGCCTACAGATTTGTAAGAGCAGCCAGTTGTAATTGAATCCAAGAGGTCTTTGGAGCAACATGAGCCTTCGGCTCCAACCTCTTCGGATCATTTTGAATTTAGATATCGAAGCCATTCTCTGTCATGGGAGATGATACCGTCTCAGCTCTCATCTCCTTTTTTTTTATGAAGTCCATGTCTCCTACTTTATCTACCTGGTCTACCAGGAGCTGTCTGATAATGATGTGGATAGGGTAGTGCAGAGGCTTTTGAAGACACCAGCCATGGCCAAATTGTTACTGGATCCGAACCCAAAGGCATTAGATCCAGCAAAGTCCTCCCCATCAGTGCCTACTTCTCTGGTTTTGGAGATGGGATATTTGGATGTACAACTGGTGTCGGTCTCAGATCCTAGACCCATTAGTTCCTCAGATCCGGCATCTGCTCTGAGTGCTTCTACTCAGTTGGAGCGGGAGACCTCTAGGAGTCAACACTCCCCAGTTGGGCCCGGGGGAGTGGATTTGGATCTCACCGGATTTGATTTTGTCTCTTGAGGCTTCAGCGTGATTCTGTTTGGATCCTACCTCTGCCTCGGAGCTTCCATCTTCTGCTCTGGAGATTCCCTCAGCTCTGACAACTTTTTTGTCAGATCTAGGGTGTTATTCAGATCAGGGACAGACTGCCTTTGAGGTTATGAGGAGGATAATGACTGCACTCCAGTCTCAGACACAATCTACTCAGGATCTTCCTTCCAGTTCTGATCCGGTGACTTTACTTCTCATGTACCCATTCCACAGGACCGCAGACACCTTAGACCTCAGGATGGCCAGCAAGGGACCCCCCCATCCAAAACTTCCCCAGATTTCCCCACTGAGGAAGTCTCTCAGAAGAGGACTTGCAAGAGGAAGCATCTTGACTCCCCAGAGGAGTCAATCACATCTGATACTGACCTCGATGATGCAGAAGCGTCTCCATGGTCACCTCCTGACAATGTCTGCTTTAGAGACATCCTGGAAATGTTAAAACAGAGAGGTGACTGGCAGTCCACAACCCCTTCAGCTGAGGAGTCAGTATACCTGAAGGCTTTTGGGTCTCACCCTTCCACCTCTTGGGATGAGCTTATTGACTTAATCTCTTGGAAGGCTTGGGATACCCCAGACTCCATAGAGCCGACTCCCAGGAGGCCAAATAAGTATATCACTTCCTCTAAGGATAAGCCTTTCTTACTAAAGGTGTGGCAGTTGATGCCATGGTTGTGATGGCAGCCACTAAAAGGGAACTATCTGCGGCTAGTTCCTCTATCCATCCCATGAATAAGGATTCTAAGACAATGGATAGGTATGGGAAGCAAGTTTTTTCATCGGTGACTTTTGCCATATGATCGCTGAACTACTTAACTCATTTTACTAGGTTACAGAGGGACAGGTTAAAAGAACTGTCAGACTCCCTCCAAGGAGCTGTAGCTGATGCAGTGGCAGACAAGGTGACCACTCAGCTTGACACACTAAACTTGGTTGTAAACTCTTCCATGAGACTCATCTCATATGTAGCAGATGAAACGAGTAGGGCAGCAGGTTCAGGCATCTCACTTAGGAGGTGGGCCTGCATGCATCTTTGCAATTTTGCAGAGCCCTTCAAGTTTTCCTTCATTAATGCCCCCATTGATGGCTCCTGTCTTTTTAGGCCCAAAGTAAAAGAGACGCTCACCAGAAATACATACAGCAGAAATGATAGCAAAACTTCCACAAGACAGAGTGGATGACCTTCAGTACTATGTACGAATATTGATCAAAAAGAAATGAGCTTCTGCCAAACTAGTTCTTCATGTACTGGGCAAAATGTCTGCCTCAATTGTCCTCATCCACTTAGCTCATCTCCACATGATAATTCTTCAATGGTTACTTGTGATGCAGTGGTCAGTTGTAGGACTTCCAATGACACACAAGATAATGATAATCAATTCATGCAAGAAGGATCTTCAGTGGTGGCTTCACCCTTCCCTGGTGGTTCAAGGCCATCCCTTTATTCCTCTGCAACCCCAACCCACAGTGACCACAGATGCTTCCCAGATTGGGGGGGGGGGCATTATCTGGGAAAGACAGTTCAAGGTATCTGGCATCAACACGAGGCCCATTTGCACATAAACATCCTGGAGATGGGGGCAGTGCTTTTAGCATTGCAAGCATTTCAAGATACCCTCCCTCTGGGAATTCAGTCAGACAGCATGTCTGTGGTCTGCTATATAAACTAGCAAGGGAGAACCAGATCTTATCCCCTTTATCGAGAAGCCCTGTGGGTCTGGTAATGGGCTGCATCTTCCATCTACTTTCTAGTAGCAATGCACATCCCGGGAAGACCCAACATAATAGCAGACAAATTTAGCAGAGCCATACTATGGCATCATGAGTGGTCCCTCAATCAAAAAGTTGCAGATGAGATCTTCCAAAAATTGGTCCAGCACTGCTGCAACCTTTTTGCTTTGCCCCCAAATACCAAATGCAGTGACTAGTTTGCCCTGATCCCACCTCTTTGGGAATCCTTAAGGGATGCATCTGTTCACGATTAGCCCTCGGGACTCCTTTCTGCCTTTCTGCCAATTTCTGCAATTCCCATATTTTTACTTAAAGCAAATTTATTGAAGACAACAATAATCCTAATTGCCCCTATTGGCTTTGACAGATTTGGTTCCCCTTTCTTTGGCCTCATGTTCAAGACAAACCACGGATTCTGGACTTTATTCCAGACCTTCTGACTCACCCATCAGGGATGGTTCATCACAATCTAAACAATCTCAAGCTGACAGCTTGGCTGTTCCAGTTCCCCTGATAGCCAGGTTTCCTCCTCTTTCCTCTCCAGTCATGTTGGTGTCTTCTCATAAGTCATCGACTCATAAACTATATAAAGGAAAATGGGAGAGATTTGTCTCATAGGCTAACTCTAATCAGATTGACTCCTTTACTGCTCCCATTCATTCTATACTAGAATTTTTGGCTAAGCTCCTCAATGAAGGTGCTGCCATAGCTACTATTAGAGCACAGTTGGCAGCGATTTCAAATTTTCATATAGGAGAAAATGGATATGGAATCATGTCAAACAGACTTTGTAAAGCATTCTTGAAGGGAACTGCAATGCTAAGACGCCCCATACAAAGACCCATCCCCACCTTGGGATCGGAATTTTGTTTTGTCGAACATTATCTATCCTCCATTTCAACCTTCTGCTACCTGTGACTTGAAGTTTCTTTCTTGGAAGATGCTCTTCCTCATAGCTATTACCTCAGCTAGGAGAGTTTCAGCATTGCAAGCTTTATCTGCCAAGCCACCATATCTGATTTTTCGTAAAGACAGACTTTCTTTACATACCAACCCCTCCTTTCTCCCCACAGTTGTATATGAAGGTAATCTTAATCAATCTGTTGAGTCACTGGTATTCTTTCCAAATTTTTAGAATAAAGGAGAATATTCGTTGCATCTACTGGACATTCATAGACAGTTACATTTTTATCTACACAGAACTGCAGAACTCAGACAATCAGACCAGCTATTTATTTCTTACTCTAACAATAGGAAATGCCTACCAGTATCTAAGGTTGCATTATCCAAATGGCTTTCTGAATGCATTACAGTTCTAAAAACAAAATTCTCCCTTCACCTGTCAAAGCTCATTCTACTAAAGCGATGGCTACTTCTGCAGCTTTCCAAGCTAGGCTGTCTCTGGACATTATCTGTGCTGCAGCCACATGGGAAAAATCTCATAACTTTATCACTCATTAAAAAGTAGATTTGGCCTACAGGAGTAGAGCTTCTTTTGGTTCTATTATTGTGAGGAATACTCTGTCATGAGGCACCCAAGAATCAGGTAGCTTGGGATGCAATTCCACAAGTGAGAATAAAAGCGAGATTGACAACCTCACCTAAAGAAGTTATGTACTTACCATAATGTTCCATGTGTGTTGTCCATCTCCACCTTTATTCTGACAACCCACCAGCCATACCCCTAGCCTATGCTTCTGGGAGACCAGGTAGTACTAATTGGGTATAATTGGGCTCTGTAGCCTCAGAAACCACTTTCCTTTTAAGCTATGAATAGCTTTACTTTCAATGTTATTTATCATGGGAAAACAAGATCTGAGGGAGTTAGGGAACAGCATTATGGGTAAGGCAGAATGCCCACAAGCTTTGCTGAAGGCCTAGAGCTTTTGTAAAAAGCCAAGATGGATCCGATGGATCAGATCTGACCCACAAGTAAGAATAAAGGCGGAGATGGACAACACACATGGAATGTTAAGGTAGGTACATAACTTCTTTTTTTTCTTTTCACAAAAGGAAGTCATAAAAATAGAACAGTCTTGTCTTGTTTTGCTATTACCAGTGCCTTCTCAATCAGGAGAATGGAAGTGAAAAAATACATTAAGGTTTGAGTCCATGGGAAGGAGCAAGTGTTCTTCAAAACACTATTCTTGAGAAGTGAGGAAGCAAACATTTTTTACCTGATTGTTGTAGTGTGTAGCAAACGGGTCCTCACCCAACAGATCCCATATCTGTACAATATTTTAAAATATGTACAGATCCAATATCCATTCATAGCTCAGTGTTATCCTTCTGCTTAAAGAATTTGTTAACTGATTTTCTTAACCTGGAATATGGACTGCTAACTGCTAGTCTTATGGCTTTCCTACATATAAGTTACAGTTCATTGATTTTGGTATTCCCAAGAGTTTCCCATAATTTAATGCGGTAGCAAGAGTACTTTTGCACCCATAAGCCTTCTTACAGTTTCTGTATTTTTCATCTTTCCCTGCTGTTACGTCTGTAAAGTTTATATAAATAAGTAAGAGGGTGCAGTGAGACAATCTCCACAACATGGTGTGCAAAGAGGTATACCCCTGCAAAAAATCCATTTCCTTTTTTTTCCCCTGATAAGTTTATTAATTGCCATCTGTGATCAATTAACTGTGTCAGTGAGAAGTCATGAGTGATTTGTAGGGTAACCACGTTACAGTGCCCTCTACCAGCTCCAAATTGTCTGTTTTCACATTTGGAAGGATTTGGTTTCCCTTAGTTTATTTATGCATCAAATTACTGGTGTGTTACCTGTACTGAAGTGAAGATTTTATAGCTGGAAGATGTTTTGGAATATTCTCAAGGCCATAAAGACTGCATTAATCTCCTTCAGGTTGCTGCAAAGTGACTTTTGCTGTAAAGCCTAGTTGACTTGCTCCAGCTGGTTGTTGAAGTCAGATAAACAACCATACTCCTAAGAATCTGTTGATCTGATGGCGTCAGTTTTCATTCTTTCCTCAACAATTGGGTTCATAACTGATCCTCAGATCTGACTCAGCCATTATTTTCAGCTCATGGCCACTAACAAACTCTCAATCCCCTCCCTTACCCATAATGCTCTTTCTCCTAAAATACCTCAGATCTTGTTTGCCACTTTCGCATTCAGATGTGTTTGCTGTGAGCTCTTGAGCATAGTATTGTTATTTTGGAGAGAAATCATGGCCGGCCTTAGGCATAGGCGAACTAGGCGACTGCCTAGGGTGCCGCACAGGCTGGCCTCAAAAGGGCGCAATTTACGGACCGGAGTTCTGCTGTGATGACCCCTAACCGGGAAAAGCCGAAAGACAACAACAACAACATTTTTTTTTTAAATTTCACCACCGCTCATAGAGGCTAGCAATTGCGACCTCCCCGGCCTCAAAAGGGCGCAATTTATGGACCGGAGTTCTGCTGTGACAACCCCTAAATGGGAAAAGCCGAATGACAACAACAACAACATTTTTTTTTTAATTTCACCACCGCCCATAGAGGCTAGCAATTGAAACTAACAACAAAGTTCAAAAAGCAGTTGCTGTGATTGAGCATTAAAGCTATGATTGTCTAAAAAATAAGATTTAGACCGAGGTAAGAATATTAACATTACTTCCCCCAATGTGTCATACAAGCAAAGGCACTCGATTGCCCCCAAAGCGGCTTTCACTCCTACAAATACAACGGTGTACAAGCAACCCTCCAACTACAGTAAACGTGTCCACTGTGACGTAAGTGTGTTGCATTACTCTACTAACCTACTGTCCAATTAAAGGGGCAATGTGTAGTACTTGTTAATTACATACTAAGGGTGTTAGAGGTCTAACAAATAATAAGAAAAACGTTAAATTATAGCTCGTCTCTATACCCTCTAACATGAAACAGTTGCTTTGCAGAAGAATACACTAAAAGCAGCTTCAGGTACAAATTTTAATTTTCTGTCTACATTTCATGTCTTGCAACCTTCGGTTTTCCAGAGATCTGAAATATTATCTTAAAATGTGGAACAAATGGCCAAACATGAGGAATACGTGCGTCTTAGCGTTAACTAGGAAGCCAACATGATAGTTAAATGTTTCTTTATAATTGTAAAAAAAACTCTTTTTTGATGAATTAATGTTTCAAAATAATTTATCATGGATATTTGTTAAAATATTAACAGTATATATGTCACAGTCTTTTTCAGTGTTAAATTGCCTGCAATGTGGATTTTTAAGAGTCACAATCAGGAGCGTTCCTTATAGAAAAATTATAGTACAGAAGTATGATTTATATCTGCTTTTAATGTTTGCGAAAAACTGAATGGTACACTTTTTGTTGCCATGCAGTAAATTTAATTCTCCCAAGCACTGCTGTACTTCTGCGCTATTCTATAGTCCATCACACCAACTATAGATGGAAAAAAATAATAATTTAGATGTTATGTTCTCGCTTACCTTGCTGACCGTGTAAAACTTTGTCGGACTACAACAACTACGGCTAAAGAAGCCACTAGGGTGTTGACGATTAGAGACGCTTTGTACATAGTTTCATGTTCCGTTATACAGAAATGATAAAACAGATATTAAAACACCTTTGTTAGTCGAACAGTCTGAAGAAGAAATGCCTAGCAGCTGGCCCAAACCAGCTTAGCTACTTTTGGGAAGCCCAAGTTTTCCTATAGCAGCCTACTATCTAAATCTGACCCAAAGCACTTTTTGCAAAGCTTTGCTGCCAAACTTTGAAGTTTTGAGGGAAGTCAGAGTGAGGTAATTACTAATATACTGGAAACAGGTGCAGTTTAAATGTCATCTGCTTTTACTTTTATGTTTTTTATAATCTTATAATTTTATTTCCACCCTTAGTTGCTAGAAAGCTACATACTTTTTGCAGATCTGCTTCTACTAAATTCATGGGTAAAGTATATTTTGACTAATAATAGTCAACTTATGTATTTGTTGATTAAAACTGTATAGTCCAGATAGGTGTAACGTAAGTGTTTATTCAACAGGTGAGACCATAGGAAGGCAAAGTACAAGAGCTTCAGTAAAATATATCAGTATCAGATGGAGAAAAGTCCATGACATAAGCTCAGCCATCACAATCCTGACAGAGTACACATTAAAAGCCCTATATTTTCTGAAGTTGAATGGTGTCTCTGCCTTCATGCATTTACACTAGAATTTAATTTAAAAATTATCTTTTAACTGCTACATGCATAGCCAATATCCATTCAATAAAGGAGCAGTATCAGAATTAGAACACATTAATTAAATTAAGGCACTAATGAAATATTCATGGCAGTTCTATGGAACTACAGAAATAATGTTTGCTTGTTACTGTTGTTAAATGCAGTATCAGCAGGACTCTGAACTTACTGCCTAAAATATAATTTCCTGTTCAGTTTTGCAGGTGAACCCCCCTCTGCATCATCATTTGGCATGCTGCAGCCTACAGCTCTGCTGCTTAAATATTCTAATTACAAAGTCATGCAGCCTTGAGGGTTAAAGAGCTTTCTCTTGTTCTATAATGCTGTGTGACCTCAGAATAAGATAAATTAGTAACATGGGTGGGTGGTGCAGGGGGCATATTATGCATCAAAAATGTAATCACAGTTTTAGAAATGTTCATATTTTTATTAGAGTTAATTAATATTTCCTTGAATATTTTAATGCTACCCATACAAAGAAATGACAATTATTAAATAAGTGCAGCCAGAAATAATAAAGTAAACTTAATGTCTGAATCAACAGCAGAACTAACTCACAAAAATAAATACTTCAAAATTAAAACAATTTGATACACAGATTCCATATAAAATCTTATTGAGAATGGGCAAAAAGTCTGAGACTGTCAGATATTTCTTCTACCTTCTGGGATTTCTAATAGGGTCTAGTCCTCCATAACTTAAAAGTGTGCCACTACACTATAGGAAAAAGTACTTTGCCTGCAGACTCTGTTGTCTCTGTGGTGTGCGGAGGGTAGGGTTTGTGGCAACTAGCAGGTGTGGTGTGCAGAGGGTAAGGGACATGGCACCTGGCAGGTGTGGTGTGCGGAGGATAGAGAAGTGCTATCATTATTGTAATTTGTAGGGGTGGTTGTCTTTCTAAAAACTAAAATAATAATAATGCAGTTTCAGGCCATGGTTCTGGCACCATTATTTGTGTCAAACCCTCCTGGTGGATATCAACATCTTTGGTGGATTCAGTGATTGCACCCAGCTTGAAGTCAGCATCAAACAAGTATATTTCAAACAGGAGCGGTCCCATCATTGAGCCCTGTGGGACACCACTAGTATCAGGTCTTTTGAGGTGCTGGATTCCCCACCCTAACTTCATGTGTCCATTGGGTGACATAAGGATTTATGCCTAAATTTGTAAGTTTTTTTGAAAGACCTGAGTGAGGTATTGTGTCAAATGCTTTTGCTAGGTCGAGGTAGGCAGTTTGCACTGTTTTCCTCTTATCCATGGCTCCTGCATTATGTATTAACCCTGTTATGTATTACTTAATCCTCATCAAAAACATATACTTTCCTCTCAAACATTTTACAGTTTCCTGTAGAAAGCATTGAAAAGGACTGGCCTTGGTACTGGTCTCTGATACCCCACTTGCCTGTACACTGATTTCTGAGTAGATAATTACAATAAATTATGCTACACCACAACCTGTCTTTGCAATTTGTTTGCTAACCTGCTGTGAATACTTTACCAAGTTCTCCATTAGCATTCACTAGAATGAAAAGTTGACCCTCCCATTGCGAATCCATTATGAGTTAAATATTATGCCCACTGATTTACGGGTATTCCAAAATTATTTCCTTTGGTAGCAGTGCTGTAGCATTGAGGTCAGATTGACCAGTAAATGCAGTTTCGTCATTATTGGGTCATACACTTTGTTTCATTGTTTACTGGAAAAATGTTCAAAACTACAACTTTAGAACACAGTCTAACAGGTGGTGCTTTATTATATAAGGAAGTGCAATCAGGAAGGTGGATCAAAGAACACATACATGCATGCATGGCCATAAAAATGTATTCAAAGAAACTATAATTTGAAAATAGCCCAAAGGTAAACTTAATTCTCCACTGGCCAGATGCATTTTATTTGAATCTGGGTTTTAATACTGTTTCAGTGAATGTGAGCTTCAAAGGCAGAGAAGTTTAGTGCTCATGCTAAGTCTCTTTTCATTGTGAGACTGTTTTGTTTGTTTAGCAAATGGCTATCAGCGTTTGTGCATTTTATTTTAATATCTGTAATCATTGTAGAAGTAAATAAATCAATGTTAAGTTGTCTATCTCGCCTTCATTCTTGCTGGATGGGTTCGGAGCCGACCTCGGCTCCGACTCGGCCACTCTAAAAGCTCGAGAGTTGGTTCCACCGGCTCGAGGCTCCCCTTATATCCCACAATGCTAGGCGAGAGTTACCTCAGATCTCGTTTGCCGCTACAGCGATCGAGGTGTTGGTTTTCTACCGGCTTCTTGGTAAGTAAACTTTCAGTAAGTTAGGATACTTAAACCCCTTTATTTTTAATTTTAACTACTTTTTCCCTTAGTTTAGTGGAATTCTAACCCTTTTTTTCATAAAATCCCGTTTCTTTCCTCAAGAACTTAAAAGTTCTCCCTCGGGCCTTCAGGCCTTTCTCCCATTCCCTAGTGGTGTGTGTGTGTTGCTTCTCTTATTTAAAACTTTTTGATAGTTGTTTTATTTTTGAGTTTTAAAAATTAAGATAAAGTGTAATCAGTGTGTCTGACTGAGTGTGTGTGGTTACACTTTCTTGTTCTAGGATGTCTAAAGACACAAAGGTCTCAGGCTTCAAGAAGTGTGATGCGTGCTGTCAGAAAATGTCTCTGACAGACGGTCACACTTCTTGTGTCTACTGCCTGGGGCCTTTGCACCTGCAGGACTCCTGTGCTGTATGCCACGGCTTCAGTCCCAGGGTCCTGCAGGAAAGAAAGAACAAGTTGAACCTAAGGGGTCTACTTAAGCCTGAGGATTCCCTTTCTGTCTCTGGGAAGCCCTCCAAGGCTTCTAGGTCCTCGGCTCCAGCTACTGAGCCGAGACCTAAGGCTACTAAACCTACGTCTGCATCGGCTCCGGCTGGAGCCAATGAGTCTACAGCTTCTGTGGTTCCCTCGGCTCCAGCTGGAGCCGAGGTATTAGAAATCCCCTTGTCGGCTCCGACCAGACCTTCGGAGCCGACATCTAGGAAGAGATCTAGGTCACCATCCCTTGGCTCCGTTCATTCGGCTCCAGCATCTCCTCTGCTGTCTGAACGGAGCCATAAATCTTACTCCTCTAGGTCATCGAGGCTGTCGGATCATGACCTTCAGAGGGTAGTGAGTCGACTTCTTAAGTCCGAGGCACTGGCCCAAATGCTTCAGAGCCCGACTCATCAGTCGATGCCTGCCCCTGTCCATCAATATGTTCCTCCTCCGACTCCGTTGAGCTCGGAGCCGGGGCATTTCGGAACCGAGACTGTGGTAGCGTCGGAGCCGATACAGATGTCTTCGGCTCCGTCGTCGGCTCCGATTTCTTCTTTCGAAGAATCTCGGCGCCGGACTTCCCTCGTCAGCTCTGAGGGGGTGAGTGGCATCGGACCCTTGTCCGACCCCGCTCTTCCTCTCGGAGCTTCGGCGCTGGTGAGTTCGGCTCCGACATCGGCCTCGCAGCCATCACTGTCGGTGCCGAGGGAGGTTCTCAGCTTCTCGGAGCGGGGACCTCTGGCTCTGCCTGACAGGGGTGCGTTCGAGGTCATGCGGAGTGTGTTAGAGCCTGGCTCTACTCCACAGTCGGCTCTGTCTGCCCCTCCCTCTACGGTGCCTCAGGTCAAGTCGACTCACTCCCTCATCCCGGACCGCAGAGAGCCAGCTCCTCAGGAACCCCCTGTGGGATCTCATCCTCTTCGAGGCCTCTCCTGATTTGGCAGAAGAGCCCCTCGGAAGAGGAAGTGTAAGAGGAAACACATTGACTCACCTGAGTCCATCACATCTGACACAGATTTAGAGGATTCCGAGGGTTCCCCCCGTTCCCCTTCTGAAGATGTCTCTTTTGCAGACATTCTAGAAATTCTCAAACAGAGGGGAAATTGGCCAGCCCTCAACCCTTCGGAGGATGAATCTGTGTACCTTGAGGCATTTGGCTCTCGTCCTTCCACCTCCTGGGTGTCTCGCCCTTTGACCCCCTCATGCAGGTGGTAGCTAAAAAGGCATGGACGGCTCCTGATTCAGTGGACCCCACTCCCAGGAGACCCTCAAAATTCATAACGGCACCAGCAGACAAACAGTTCTTGACAAAAGGAGTTTCTGTGGATGCTATGGTGGTTGCTGCTGCCACTAAGAAGGAACTAGCTGATCCTTCAGTACCTGTCCATCCACCTAACAAGGAATCTAGGTCCATGGACAGGTACGGGAAGCGGATGTTCTCGTCAGCGACATTTGCTATGCGTTCGCTGAACTACCTGTGCCATTTTACTCGTCTTCAAAGGGACTTGATTAAAGAAGCGAGTGACATGTTGAAGGACCCTACAGCTGCAGGTTTTCAAGATAAGATGAACACTCAGCTGGCTACCCTGAACTCCATAGCCAACTCCTCCATGCGCCTCCTTTCTTATGCGGCTGATGGAGCGAGCAGGGCCGCAGGAACAGGTGTGGCCTTACGTAGGCATGCCTGGATGCGGCTATGCAATTTTGCGGACCCCTTCAAGACGTCTTTCACTAATTCCCCGTTCGATGGATCATCTCTCTTTGGTCCTCAAGTGAAAGAAACCTTGACTAGGTGCGAGACTGATGGCAAGACTCTTTCTGCCGTCGGAGTCCGTTTTTCTACTCCTTCTAGGCCTTACCCCAAAGGCCAGAAAAGTGGGAAAATGTGGTTCCGTAAACAATCTCAAGGGACTTCGCCTGACGCACAGAGTCGGTTCCCTGCCAGAGGCAGAGGCGGGAATAACAATGGTAGACGTCGCCCTCGAGGCAGGGGGGCTCCGCAGAACCAGGGCAATCGAGAAGCTTTCTCTGATAAGCCCTTTCAGCATCCCTGAGGTGTTGCCCGACTGCCCACCTTCGGAGGCAGTCGGGGGAAGATTGTCACTGTACCCAGAAGCCTGGCTATCCCTGACTCAAGACAAATGGGTACAGTCCGTCATTTCCGAAGGCTATTCTATCCCCTTTCTTCGCATTCCAAACCAATCAAAAAAATCCCTTCCAGATGTTCCACCCGCTCAAAGGGATCTAGCGGTTTTGGAAATTTCAAAGCTGCTTGCGAAAAGAGCAATTCAGCCAGTTCCAGCAGACCAGCAAGGATCCGGAATCTACTCAAGGTTCTTTTTAGTTCCAAAGAAAACAGGGGACTGGAGACCAATTTTGGATCTCAGTATCTTGAACAGATCAGTCAAGAAAACAAGATTTCGGATGGTCACGCTGCAGTCCATCCTTCCCCTATTGGGAAAAGGAAACTGGATGTGCTCTATAGACCTTCAGGATGCGTACTATCACATAAAATGAACAGGCGCTCCAGAAGATTCCTCCGCTTCAGGCTGGGAACCAGTCATTTTCAATTCAGGGCCCTGCCCTTTGGTCTCACCACTGCCCCGGTGTTTACCAAATGCATGGCAGTGGTAGCTTCTCACCTGAGACGACAAGGATTCCAGGTGTTTCCATATTTGGACGACTGGCTCCTCACAGCTCCCACCAAGCATCTCCTTCTGATGGCCAGGGATTACACTTTTCGCATTTGTCAAAAGTTAGGCATTTCAATAAATTGCGAAAAGTCTGTTTTGTCGCCTTGTCATACTATTACCTTCATAGGCGCAAATCTAGACACAGTAGACATGTCTGCGAGACTAACAGATCAGAGAATAACAGACATACACAAACTGGTCTCACTCCTTTTCAACAACAACAGAATCAAAGCCAGGTTAGTTATGAAAGTGTTGGGAATTATGGCGGCGGCCATAACTCTGCTTCCATTAGCCAGATTACACATGCGAATCCTTCAATGGATGCTCTTTACACAATGGTCATACCAGCAACTTCCAATGTCCCACACCATTATGATCACGCAGGCATGCAGAAATCATCTCATGTGGTGGATGTCTTCCCCTCAGCTCTTGTTGGGAAGACCCTTTGTTCCTCCCCCTCCGGTTGCTACTCTGACAACGGACGCCTCCCTGATCGGGTGGGGGGGGCATTATCAGGGCAGGACGGTCCAGGGCACATGGCAACCAGACGAATGCCACTTGCACATAAATGTTCTGGAGATGAGAGCAGTGCTTTTAGCGTTGCAATCCCTTCAAGACTCTCTTCCCTTAGGAACGATTGCAATCCAGACAGACAATATGTCTGTAGTGTGGTACATCAACAAACAAGGCGGAACCAGGTCCTACCCCTGTGTCGAGAAGCACTCAGATTGTGGCAATGGGCGATTGCTTCTCACCGGTTACTGATAGCAACGCACATCACCGGGAAGTCCAATCAAATCGCGGACAAGTTGAGCAGAGCTATCCTCATGCCTCACGAGTGGTCTCTGAAAGACTCTGTTGTGAGAGAAATTTTTCTCAAGTGGGGTCAGCCTTGCTGCGATCTTTTTGCTACTCCCCAAAACAGCAAGTGCAGAGATTATTTCACTCTATTCCCTTTACCAGGCCAACCCAGCAGAGACGCTCTAGTCCAAGTTTGGCCCGGGGACTTCTGTATGCATTTCCTCCCTTCCCACTAATCTCTCAAGTGATACAGAAAGCTATCGCTCAGAAGGCCTCGTTGATCCTCATTGCTCCTTACTGGCCTCGACAGGTGTGGTTCCCCTTTCTACATCAATTTCTATTGGGCGACCTTGGCATCTGGACCTAGTTCCAGATCTTTTGATCCATCAGTCGGGTCAGTTTCATCGCTCCCTCCCCTCTCTGAACCTCACTGCTTGGTTCCTCCAGTTCCAACCTTAGCCAGGCTTCCTCAATTATCTCACTCCATTCGAGATATTTTGATAGCTTCCCATAAATCTTCCACTCGGAAGATTTATTTGAGTAAGTGGAAACGCTTCACATATTGGGCTCAAGGAAGGGACATAGATCCTTTCACTGCTTCCATCCAAATAGTCCTTGATTTTCTATCTGAACTCTTCCATGCAGGTTCATCTCCTTCTACTCTTAAAGTTCAATTGGCAGCTATTTCTAACTTTCATGTGGGTATTTCTGAGTCTGCCTTAATGTCCCACAGGCTTTGCAAGGCCTTTTTGAAAGGAGTTTTTCTTCTCAGACCTCCTATAAGAAATCCTCCTCCTCCATGGGACCTAAATTTAGTTCTGAGTTCTTTAATTCTTTCCCCTTTCGAACCTGCAGCCTCCTGTTCTTTAAAATTGCTATCATGGAAAACTCTCTTTCTGGTAGCTATTACTTCAGCTAGAAGAGTTTGAACTTCATGCACTCAGCTGTCGACCTCCTTATCTGTTGTTCCATAAGGACAGGGTATCCTTACGAACCAACCCGTCCTTTTTGCCTAAGGTAGCCTCGACGTCTAATCTAAATCAAAGCATTGACCTCCCTGTGTTTTTCCAGAATATTCCAATAGGTCTGAACAAAAATTACACTGGCTAGATGTTCATCGTCAGTTAAGGTACTATTTGGATAGAACAAAACAATTCAGAAAATCTGACCAGCTGTTTGCCTCCTATGCAGAAGGCAGGAAGGGACTTTCAGTTTCAAAGGTATCATTATCTAGATGGCTAACATCTCTGATTTCCCTTGTTTATGAAATTAGACACCAAAAGCTGCCTAACAAACCTAAGGCCCATTCCACCAGAGCTTTGGCTACTTCCATAGCCTTCCAAGACAGACTGCCTATTGACACCATTTGTGCAGCGGCTACTTGGGCTACTCCTCACACTTTCATTTCTCATTATAAGTTGGATTTAGCTTCTAGGCATAGAGCTAACTTTGGTTCCACTGTTCTCAGGAGTCTGTTCCGTTAGGCCACCCGGGACAAGGTGCTAGGGACGCGGTCCCATCCAGCAAGAATGAAGGCGAGATAGACAACTTAACATATAGAAGTTATGTTCTTACCATAACGTTCCATGTTAGTTGTCTTCTTCTCGCCTTCTTCTTGCGTCCCACCCTCCTTCCCCCTGGCCTGGACAGACCTAGAGGATTGTGATTGTGACCTCTCTTTCTACCACCTCTTTACTTAGGCATATGCTGCTTTGCATATTTCCTGAATCAGGATGTAGGTCACCCTTCTTTCTCCCTGTTGTTAGAGGTGGACTCTGTTTATAGTTATTCTGTTGCTATTATAAGCTGGGGTTAGTTTACAAACGAGATCTGAGGTAACTCTCGCCTAGCATTGTGGGATATAAGGGGAGCCTCGAGCCGGTGGAACCAACTCTCGAGCTTTTAGAGTGACCGAGTCGGAGCCGAGGTCGGCTCCGAACCCATCCAGCAAGAAGAAGGCGAGAAGAAGACAACTAACATGGAACGTTATGGTAAGAACATAACTTCTATTTATACACACTGACAAGTTTAAACAGTGTTCATGGTAACTGGGAAGAAGTAGCCAAGTAATGGAACATTGGTATGGCTGTGGAGGGGGCTGCTGTAGGGGGAGGCCCAGTCTATTACCCTGCCTAGGGCCCTATTTGACCACAATCCGGTTCTGGTATTTAAAGAAGGAAATACGTACATAAAAGTAGTTACATAGCTCATTTGTGCCTTGTGCCCTTAGTCAGCTTGTGTAACAGCTTGGCTAATAAGTATGTCAAGGTATCTTTTCTTCTATACATTTAAATAATTTGAAGGAAATGACTGGAGTAGCTTTCTTGGGGAGTGACCTTCCTGTGAGTGTTGGTCAAATAGGTGTGTTTCACTAGTATGGTGTGGGTGTGGCTTAAGGGGCGCTAGAGGACTACTTCGCCTCGGGCGCCGTTTCAGCTAAGGCCGGCCCTGAGAGAAATCTAAAAGTTATTGTACTTACACCCTTTATATTCTTATGTCTGTAGTAATATAACTTTTCTAGTTATCTTTTGTATTGTGCTATCTGCTTTACCTCCCTTTCCTGCACTTTTATGTACTCATGTTTACCATAATTGGTAAACTTTTCCTCTACCAATTTTTATACCTGTAGAGTGTATTCTTGATACAGTTATTGGTATTTTTCTCTCTTTCTCCTTTTCTTTGCTTACAAAAAAAGTATCTTGTTTTTTTCTGCTGGTTGTTGTTTTAAAATGTCCGATAAGCTGACAGGGTTTAAAAATGTAAGAAATATAGTGACAAATTGCCACTTTCTGACTTTCACTCCTTATATGTGTATTACCTTGGCCCAGATCACCTTCAAACAGATTGCAAGAATTGTAAATCTTTTAATCCTAGGGCCATCATAGACAGGAAAAACAAACTTGATTTTAAAAGATTTGCTACCTTCCTCTTTCTCAGAAGCTATATCTGGGACTCATTCCCCCAAATCTAAGAAAAAAGAGCCTTCTGGCAAACATTCAGGACCATCTGGGTACTCAACCCCCATCCTCAGATCCTGTGATGGAACCCCCCAAAGAAAAAGCCTAAGAAACTGGATCTGAGTGTCAGAGATTAAATCGACTTCCTTGGATCCTATCCTTTTGATCCAAAGTAATTTCTTAGGACTCATTACTCTCCCTCCATTGATCCAATATCCTTTCAACTACCTTCTCCCTTTTGGAATCCCACCGGCACTCCAGGTATCCCTTAGTGGCATCATCTCATTCTTCTAGAAGCTTCACCAAGGCTGATGTGGATAGAATGATGAGGACGTTTCTCTTGGTGCTGATTCAGATGGGAGTTCTTCCGACTCCTACCCCCTCGGGTCAGGAAGCCCTTACTAGTACTACACCTCCAGTCTTGGTTCCTTCTCTGATCCATCTTGTCATTCTGGAGCTATTGGATCCAAGTATCCTGGATCTGACTGGTTTGGATTCGAAGATCTTAGCATCTTCAGCTTTGAGGATTTCTTTGAAGGCATCTACTCTGAGTGCTTCAGAGTAGGATGACTTTCAGATCTGAAGCATTCCTGTCAGATCTGAAGCATTAGAGTCAACTTCAAAGCTGTTGGAGCCTTCTCTGCTCCTCAGAACTTCATCATTGGTTAGCTTGGCTCTGGCCTTTGCCTTGGTTGGATTGCTTTCAGGGCAGGGGAGCCAATGGGTCAGAAACCTGGCTTCTCGGCTCAGTCGACTTCCTTCTCCCTGGGTCATTCTGCCTTTGAGATGGTGGAGAGAGTCTTCTTTCCTCCTGCAGGGTGGATGGTTCCTTCTCCCTCAGATCTACTTTCTGAATCTTGCATGTCTCTGCATCTTGAGCCCCATCATTCCACTTCACAGAGAGAGCCAGCCCAAAGTCTCCAGGCTACCCAGCAGGGTATTACTATTTCTTCTGGTACTTCTCCAGAACATGCCACCAAAGAAATCCTTAGGAAGAGGAAGTGCAAGAGGAGGCACTTGAACTCTCCTCAGGAGTCTGTCACTGAAGATACAGATTTCAATGATGAGGAAGGGTCTCCAAGATCTCCACCTGAAGGCGTCTTGTTTGGAGACATGCTAGAAATCCTTAAGCAGAGGGGTGGTTGGTTCACTGATAACCCTTTCAAAGAGGGATTTGTATTCCTGGAGGCCTTTGGGTCTGACCCTTCTACCTCCTGGGTGACTCTGCCAGCTAATGAGCTCATTGATTTGATCTCTAAGCAGACATAGAAGGAACCAGACACAGTTGAGCCAATCCCCAAATGACCAGACTGGATTCTGTCACCACCTGCAGGAAAGGAATTTTGGAGCAAGGGAGCCCCCATAAATGCCACGATCATGTGGCAGACACCAAGGAAGAAGCCACAAAGTTCTTCTGTCCATCCCTCTAACAGAGAGTCTAGGGCGTTAGACAGATTTGGGAAGCATGTTTATTCTTCAGTGACTTTTGCACTCAGATCACTGAATTATTTGGCACACTTCATAACATTGCAGAGACATCTGATTAGGAACTTTCAGATTTCCTCTCCAAACCAGTACTCCTGAGGCTTAGTCTTCTGTGGCCTCACAGATGGCTACCCTTCATTTAATCTCAAATTCATCCATGAGGCTTATCTCTTATTGGCCGGGGCATTTCTATTAGGCGGCATGCCTGAAAGCATTTGTGTGACTTTTTGGAGCCCTTCAAGTACTCTTTTGTCTTTTGACAGAAGCTCGTTGTTTGGTTCTAAAGTTAAGGATACCCTCTCCATGTGCAAGCAAGATGGAAAGACCCTCTCTGCAGTTACAGTACATATTTTGACCCCTCAAAGAACCTTTTCCAGGAATCAACAAGGAGGTCAAAAATTATTGTTCAGGAAGTCCCAGGGTCCTTTCCAAAATCCCTGTGGAAATAATTCCCCCAGGGGCAGAGGGGGAAACTCAAATGGAACACTCCACCCACATGGAAGAGGAGGCCTACAGAATCAGGAGTCCAAAAATTCTTTCTCTGACAGACCCTACCAGCACTCCTGAAAGAAGGCCAGTTGTCCACCTCTGGAGGCAATCAGAGGTCATTTATCCCTGCACCAGAGAGCCTAACTCGACATTACAAATATACATGAATGAATAAGATTATTTCCAGTGGTTATATAATTCTGTTTTCCTTACCACCTCCACCGGTTTGCAAAATTCCTGATGTTCCACCCAGCAGCTGTAGAAATACAAAAGCTGCTGCAGAAAAGAGTCATCCAAGAGATCCCAGTAGACCAGAAAGGATTTGGAACTTACTCAAGAATTTTTTTAGTGCTAAAGAAAACAGTGACTGAAGAAGTATTTTGGATCTCCGCAGTCTGAACAAATCAGTTCAGCACACCAAGTTCTGAATGGTCATGGCTCAGTCCATTCTGCTCTTTTTGTGCAAGGACAACTGGATGTGCTTGCTAGGCCTTCAGAATGCATACTATCACATAAAAATGAACAGACAATCCAGAAGGTATTTATGCTACCAGCTTCATCATCACCAGTTCAGATCATTGCCCTTTGGCCTCACCACAGTCCACAGGGTGTTCACCAAATGCATGGCAGTAGTAGCAGCTCACTTGAGACTGCAGGGATTCCGAGTGCTTCCATACTTGGACAACTGGCTCATCACTGCCCCGACCAGGCAACTGCTGTTAAGAACTTGAGATCAGGTACTTCAGACTTGCTCCCATGTAGAGATAACCATAAATTACAACAAATCTCAATTAGAACCATCTCAGACATTGGAGTTCATATGAGCCATTTTCAACACAGTATCCATGGCAGGTTCTCTTCTTCTGTCAAGAGTTCAGACTATCATAGTCCAAGTTTGAAAAATAATTCACAGCTCTGCAATACCAGCCCGATTAATCCTACAGGCCTTGGGATCAATGTCTGCAGCTATAGTTCTTGTTCCACTAGCAAGATTTCATATGAGGATTCTTCAATGGATGTCAGCAAATCAATGATCCATTCTTCATCAGCACATATCCATTCAGATAAGAATCACCCAAGCATTCAAAATTTACCTTCAATGGTGGATTCACTCAGATCAAGTTCTGCAAGGCCATCCCTTTATTCTTCCTCAACCCAGGGCCATAGTGACCATGGACACATCCTATATTGGGTATGGGGGAGTGTTTTCTGGGAAATGCAGTTTGAGGCACATGGTCCCCTGAAGAGGTGAATTTGCATATTGATGTCCTGGAAATGACAGCAGTGTTCTTAGCATTGCAGGCATTCCAAGACTTTCTCCCTTCTGGGACAATTGCGATTTAGACAGATAATATGTCAGTGGTTTGGTACATCAACAAGGGGAAACCAAATCTTATCCCTTGTCGAGAAGGTGTCAGAGTTTGGCGATGAGAGATCTCATCCAACTGATTTCTGATGGAAACCCACATTCTGGGGAAATCCAACATGATAGTAGACAAGTTGAGCAGGTCCATTCTTCTACCTCATGAGTGGTCTCTTAAGAAGAATGTGGCAAAAATCTTTTTTTTTTTGCCAGTGTGGCCAGTCATGCTTTTACCTTGTTGCATCTCCTGTGAACAACAAGTGCAGCAGGTTCTTTGTTGTAATCCCCTGACCATGGGAGTCACTAAGAGATGCCCTTCTACACAATTGACTCCCCAGTCTCCTTTATGTTTATTCCCCAATTAACATAATCCCCAAGTTTGTACAGAAAGCATTACAGTTGAACAGCAGAGTCATCCTTATTGCCCCTTACTGGCCTCACCACATTTGGTTCCCCTTCCTCTGGCATCCTCTATGGAGTCTGGATCCAATTCCAGACCTTCTGTTTCAACCGACAGGCATGATTCACTCAAACATCTCAAACCTAAGACTAACCTCATAGTTTCTCCACTTCCATTGATAGTCAGACAACATATGCTGTCCTGTTCATCATATACTTTTGTCCTCCCACAAAGCTTCTACAATGAAACTTTACAGAAGTAAATGGAAGAGATTTGTTTTTTGGGAGCAGCAGAAACATATTGACCCCCTTACAACACCATTACATAGTGTCCTTGAATTTTTTGCAATGATTTTCAACTAAGGATCCAGTTCTTCAACTATTAAGAGTACAACTAGCTGCCATCTCTAATTTTTACATTGG